>NC_068983.1:86874669-86880479 GCF_001194135.2 Octopus bimaculoides
AAATTGCACTACTGGGTACTGCACACATTCTATGCAAAACACTTTCAATACAGTAACCATAAGAGCACCACAGCAAACCACAGCACATACCCAAGGCACACAGAGCTGCGCTCGGTAGTGAAGTGAAAGCACGTTATAAAAATAAAACTACTGAATAATAATAATAATAATAATAATAATAATAATAATAATAATAATAATAATAATAATAATAATAATAATAATCCTTTTCACTGAAGGCACAACATATGAAATTTTGGGGGAGATGGGGGGCTAGTCGATTACATCGACCCCAGTGTTTTACTGGTACTTTAATTATCGATGCCAAAAGGATGAAAGGCAAAGTCGACCTCGATGGAATTTAAACTCAGAATGTTCTGCCAGTTTGCTGCCTTCACCTAAGTAATAATAATAATTTTAATTTTGGCACAAGGTCAATAAATTTGAGTGGGAAAGAGAAATCAGTTACATGATCTCAGTGCTTAACTAGTACTTTATTTTATCAACCCCGAAAGGATGAAGGGGAAAATTTGACCTTGGAAGAATTTGAAAGTCAGAAGTTAAGCCATTAAGTATTTTGTCCAATGCATTAAAAATTCTGCCAGTTTTCCCTTTAGTAATAACTGTTTCAATTTATTGCTCAAGGCAAGTAATTTTAGGAATAGGAGCTTAATGAATTATATCAACCCCAGTATTTGTCTTGTGCTTTATTTTGTTGGTCCTGAAAAGAAGAAAGGCAAATATGACTTTGGCAGAATTTGAACACAGAACATAAAGAGTCGGAAGGAAATCTGCAATGCATTTTGTCTGGTACAGCAATGATTCTACAATCTAGCTGCTTTCACTACTTTAGTACTAATCCTTTCTACTATAGGCACAAGGCCTGAAATTTAGGGGAGTGGGTAAGTCAGTTACATCGACCCTGGCGTGCTAACGATTCCGCTAGTTCGCTGCCTTAAAGGGAATAGTGATAACAGTTATAAGAACAAGGAAGTCCTTGTGGTACATATCTTGTTTTTCTGAAGGGGAGAGTATCAGTACTGTGAGTGTAGTAGCTCTAGTTTATCGACTCCAGAAGGATGAAAGGCACAGTCTACCCCACTGGCGTTTGAACTCAGAACGTGAAGACAGACGAAACGTTGCTGAGCATTTCACCCAGCGTGCTAACGATTCTGCCACCTCACCGCCTTACACCACTTTATCAATAATGTTGAACGCTGGAGTCGATGTAACTGACTATTCCTCTCCCCGGAAAATTGCTGGCCTTTGCCAAAATTTGAAACCATTATTATTAAGCAACCCGAAGGCGACGAGCTGACAGATTCGTTAGCAAGACGGGCGAAATGCTTAGCGGTATTTCGTCTGTCGCTACATTCTGAGTTCAAATTCCGACGAGGTCGACTTTGCTTTTCATCCTTTCGAGGTCGATTAAATAAGTACCAGTTACGCACTGGGGTCGATGTAATCGACTTACACCGTCCATGGAAATTTCAGGCCTTGTGCTTATAATACAAAGGATTATTAAGTAAGCCGGCAAGCTTGCAGAACTTTTGTCGTGCTCGACAAAATGCTTAAGCGGCATTTCTGCCTTTACGTTCTGAGATCAAATTCTGCGTGAGGTCGACTTTGTCTTTCATCTTTTCGAGGTCGATAAAATAAGCACCAGTCGGACACTGGGGTCGATGTAATCGACTAACCCCTCCCCCGAAATTGTACTATTATTATTATTGTTGTTATTTCAACATTTAATAATAACACGCTGGAGACTTATATTTCTCCTTGTGTCCAATAAACATTTTCCTGTTCAAGCAATGTCTAAGTATTCAGCTATCTTTGTTGAAGCTTCACTTTTTTTTTTTTTTTTTTTTTTTTACAAAGTATCCTAGAAAGTTTAGACTGATAGACTATCGATAGTCTTTTCAGTCAAGTCAGAATCAAAGAGGCTGTCTGGCTGTCTGCATCATGCCTACATAGTACAGAATTTGTTCCTGGCACTGATTACACTGGGGAACATTTTATTGAATGACATCTGACACTTGATTCTTGATTCTGTGTAATTTGGATGCGATGAATACGAGTTTCAACTCGGTTTGACTCTATCAGGTTCTGATTTTTGTCAATAGCCTATGTGCTATTTTCCAGATTTTTCAAATTGAACTTTGTTCCTCAGTGTTATCAGTGATATTGTTTGTCAGTCTTCTATATTCCTGTTACTTTTTCTTCACTGAATGGCTGTTCTATTGCTTTGTTTTATTGTCTCGGTGGCACTTCACGTGTTTTTGATGTTGATCTGAGCTCTGGCTCAGTTGCAAAGTAAGCTTGTTACAAATGAACTAGTTTTTATGATTTTACTTCCCTTTCTATTTGGGTTTCAACGGCAAGTACGTCTCGTTCCGCTTAAGAAAGCAGTATCAGTTTTCTTTCTATTTCCTTTGCAGTCTCTGTCGATAGCCGATTATTCAGTCACAAGACTGACTACACAGGCCCTCCTAATTACAGCCTATATACCTGGTAGAGGTTGGATAGATAGTCTTATCTTGTGCAATTAGATTAATTTTTTGTTCATTTAAGTCATACGAGGTGGTATCAAAAGTTTCGCGGACTAGTTATGTTTAATAAAAAAATAACTTATTTGCCTAAATTTTAACATTATCTCCTTCGAAATAGTCACCTTTCGAGCAATATACAGTCCCAGCGTTACTGCCACTTTTGGAATCCGGTCTGGGAGTCGTTTTCTGTAAGCGAGTGAAGAACCTTCTGCGATTCGCTCTGGATCTCACCGGTGTTAAAACAGCGACCTTTGAACTGCATTTTCATTTTGGAAAGAGATAGAAGTCCGTATGTGCTAAATCTGGTAAATAGGGCGGGTGCAGAAGCGATACCATGTTGTTTTGGGCGAGAAACTCACGAGTGAAAAATCCATTTCTCCACTCTCCACAGATCCGGTCGCTTTCGCCGAATGACCTCCCTCAAACGCTTCAAAACGTTGCAGTTGAACTCTCGGTTGACGGTCTAATTCAGGGGGCGAATTCTAGATGCACATTACCACATTTCCTGAGGTGACGCTCGTGGCAGATCTTCCAGATCGCTCATAGTCTTCCAGGGATGTTCTTCCACTTCTGAAGCGCCCGTGCCACTAGAAACATTGCGTACGACCCATTGCCTCATCGCCGTAAGCTTGCCGAAGCATGATCAATGTCTCTGTTGCAGACTTCCCAAGTTTAACACAAAATTTCACGTTGGCTCTTTGTTCCAACTTCCTGTTCATGGCAAAATCGCAGACTACGACATCGACGTGATCACAAAAACACAAACTTCACAAACTAGCGAAGTAAAGACAGGGATGTTACTTGGCACACTGTCTCATGAAAATCACTGCTCGCTCTCACTGTGCACATAAGCGCGTGCTGCCATCTGTTGGCGCACTATAGAACTAGTTCGGGAACTTTTTGATACCACCTCGTATACAGGTGTTTGGTTCAGTCTTTTGTATTTGTGATTTTTTTTGCTCTCAGCTTTTCAATCAGTTGCATGGTTTGGGGGCATCTTATATCTATCCTTGCACATCCTATGTGCAGGAATAAATGCCTGAGACAGAATTCAGCATTTAAAATCTCAACCGTTAATCATAAAAATAGCAGAACACGTTTAGTGGTTAGGGTGTTGCACTCACGATCGCAAGATCGTGGTTTCGATTCCCAGACTGGCCGTGAGTTGTGTTCAATTCACGTTGCCCCTGTCCACTCGGCTGCAAATGGGTAACCTTGTGACGGATTGGCGTACAAGGGTGAGATGTTGACTCAGGAAAATCACACGAAAGGAGGTCTCGTGAGCCACGTTTTGTATCCAGAAATCGAAGGGATGAATAGTACAACCCATACTGTGAATCCCTACCGATTAGGATAGCACTTTTCAGTGGCTATATTCTTATAAATAAATACAAAATAAAAGTGAAATTTTTCAATCATTATCATGTGGAATATAAAATTAATACGCCAAAACTTTTTTATTATAACATCAATATTTCATTTGTTGTTGTTTCTTGTTTGTTTGGGGGGGGGGTAGTTTTTTAATACCCAAAATTAACTGTATTACAAAAGACCATCAGAAAACAATGTTTTTTAAATGTGAAATAAGGATATATGATGGAACAGGCTTCAAATGGAAATATCAATTGATGCCAAAAACTGCTGAAAGATTACAGTACTGTTAAATTGGGAAATCATACTCAATGTGAATTAATATGATTGAAAAAAATGATATTAATATTGTCTGTTTGTTATTTATTTCTGTAGCTGTCTATAGAAATCAGAGTTAATGATCAGACTGGTTATAAAATACAACTATATTGAACACAACTTTAATTACCTTGTTTGAAAATGTTGCCAGCGACAAATTGAAACAAACAGAACATAAACATTGATAGTTTACAAACGTTTGTTGAATAACACGCAAAAACACCTTCAGTTAATAAGATCATTGACCTCAGACTGAATATTGAGGAAAATCTGTGATTCCTTTTGCACTGCAAGACAGGTTATCGTTTATGATATTGAACGATTTTTTCTTCATATTTTAATCTATAGATGCCATGTGAATCACTAAGACTGTTTGTCGTGAGGACTAAAAATGCCCAAAGTTTCAGAAAAAGGTATTTTGACAAAGTAACTCATAGTTCATGACGCCCGTAACTCCAACCATCTCTCGCTCAGCACTCCTACCACCCAATTAACACTTCACTCTACAGTTCTCATTCATTACAATGATTTCTTCATCTCCATCCTGTCTTCACGTTGTAACATATTCACTTCTGTTTCATTTCCAATATCCAATGCATTGTATACTACAGTCAAAGCACTTTTATCCGAATCAAGACTTTTACACTCCTCACAAAAACTTACCCCTTACTAAGGCTTACGAAGACTTTTTACTTCTTACAAAGCCTATTTATCAAATGTCTCTAATCTTTATTATAAGAGCAGTAAGTCAGTTTGTCATTGAATTTAACGATTAAACCATGTCAGATGTTAATCCAAGTAGAAAGTATTTGTTAGTGTGTCAATGACATCAAATGTAAACTTGCACAGCAATATCAGGTTACTTAGTGCGTCATGCACAACTTTATTTTATGTATGTCTTGCTGGGTGTCAACTCTGGTGGTGAACAGGGAGAAGAATCTCACGATGAGCAAGTGGTTGCAACTGTATATAAGGTTAAAGCGGTCGAGGATTTGACGATCATTTGCAGAGATTATTTTTATGGTGACACTACGATAGATTGGTTTTCTGGTAATAGAAAATGGAAGCAGCTGTATTATATACAGTTTCTGACAATTACATGCACCAGATGAGTAAGGGCCTGTCACAGATCTTCCATTTGATGTTGGGGGAATAGTTTTCTTGGTCCCTGTGAATCAAGCCAAAACGAACAGGACAGTGGAGTTCTCCGTCCTTATATCTGAAGGAGTCCATATTGCCTAAAATACCCATTAAACCATTAGCAAGAGGATCCTTAAAAATTCCCCTCTTAGTCAGCCGGAGCCAGCTGTGCCTCTCTGAGAAATTGTATATACCACAACAACTTTCATTTTCTATCAATAGAAAACTAATATATTGTAATATTGCCATCAAAAAACTCCTTGAGAAAGAACTTCAAAAATTGGTCAGTTATATACAGGAAAGGCCACTATCACACTTGAAGGCATTTATGCAGTTGCAAGCACTTTTTCATAGTGAGATTATCCTTCCGCTCACCTCTGGTACTCTCTCTCTCTCTCTCTCTCTCTCTCTCTCTCTCTCTCTCTCTCTCTC
>NC_068983.1:86881499-86881951 GCF_001194135.2 Octopus bimaculoides
TGTGTGTGTGTGTGTGTGTGTGTGTGTGTGTGTGTGTCTGTGTGTGTGTGTGTGTGTGTGTGTTTGTGTGTGTGTGTACATACATACATACATTCAATGTTATTCAACGTACTGATCTAACGATTTTGTTGGGTTTTTTTCTCCAAATATTTACTGCCGTCTCTTTTTAACAGTCCACCTATTGTAATGTGATTCTTGGCTGTTTGGTGTTTACACCACTCTCTGTTGCTATGGAGCTAAGATCAAAGGAAATTGCAATTTCGTTCGGCTGGTGGTGCTGTGTGAGAAATAAAGATAAAAATAAGAAAAAAACTGCGTCACTGACGGTAGTTTACGGGTGGCCTATGGACCTATCAATGTCATATACATATTGATATACATATATATATATACAAACATATATATATACATGTATATATATATACACACACATATATATGCATACATATACA
>NC_068983.1:86881961-86884436 GCF_001194135.2 Octopus bimaculoides
TATATATATACATATATATATACATATATATATATACAGACATATATACACATATATATATACATATACATATATATATATATGTATATATGTATGTATGTATTATGCGTCTAAGTATATATGGAGTATGTAGATATGTATACTATATAGCTAGTACAAAAGGCTAACATAATTTAATAGTTTATATAGACGTGTTGATCGTGGGCCATAAGGTGGTGACGGAGTTGTATTGTTGGTATTGGCGGCAATAGCGTATGTGTAGTTGTTTAGCCTCAAGTAAATGTTGATTAGCAGATTTGTGATCAAAAATGGTCAATTGTGACAACACCATATCTTATTATTATTATTATTATTATTATTATTATTATTATTATTATTATTATTATTATTATTATTATTATTATTATTATTATTATTCAGTAGTCTTATTTTTATCACGTGCTTTCACTGCACTATCGAGCGCAGCTCTGTCTGCCTTGGGTATGTGCTGTGGTTTATTGTAGTGCTTTTATTTTCACTGTATTGAAAGTGTTTTATGCAGGATATGTGCAGTGCCTAGTAGTGCTATTTTCTGTGTTACATATACATGTAAACCCTGGTGTTTTTTGTTATGTATTTGTCTGAATTTTCTTTTTTATTATTATATCAAATGCACCGAGGAACTGTTTCTGCTTTTAGGCTCCACATTCAAGTTACCTCTATTTCCAGGTCTTTGTATTTTGAAAGTTTCTCCGTTTCTTTTAGAGAAACATTGTTATCTGTTGGTATTGATACATCGATTAGAGAGCATTTTTTTTTCTTGGTGATCTCTGACAACTATATCCAGCCTATTGGCCTTAATTTCTCTATCTGTGTGTATTGGCATATCCCAGAGTATGGTTGCTTTCTCATTTTCTGTGACCATCTTTTTTCTGGTGTCATTTCATAGTGTTGGCATAGCTTCCGGTGTATATAGGTCCCAGCTCTGTCGTGTCTGTGAATATATTCCTTCTTAGCCAGGACTGGGCAGCCAGAGACAATATGATTTATTGTTTCTTCTCCATCACCACATATTCTGCAGTTACTTGTATTTCTTTACATTTCGTGATTTTTGGTGATTTGGTGGGAAGGCGTTGATCTTGTGCTGCAATTAAAAATCCTTCATTATTATTATTATTATCATTATTATTATTATTATTATTATTATTACGTCTTTACGTTCTGAGTTCAAATTCTGCCGAGGTCGACTTTGTCTTTTATTCTATTGAGATCGGTAAAGTATGTTTCAGTTGAGCACTGGCGTCGAAGTAATCGATTTACCCCCTCCCAAAAATTGCTGACCTTGTGCCAAAATTTGAAACTATTATTATTATTATTATTATTATCATTAGTAGTAGTAGTAGTAGTAGTAGTAGTAGTAGTAGTAGTAGTAGTAGTAGTAGTAAGGTGGCGAGCTAGCAGAATCGTTAACACACCGGAAAAAATGCTTAGCGGCATTTTATCCGTCTTTTCGTTCTGAATTCAAATTCCACCGAGGTCGACTTTGCTTTTCATCCTTTCGGGGTCAATAAACTAAGTACCAGTGAAACACTGGAATCGATGTAATCGACTATCCCCCTCCCCAAAATTTGAGGCCTTGTACTTATAATAGAAAGGATTATTATCATTATTACTAGTTTCTTTTTTTCCTTCTTTCAATTTTGTTTCCATTTCTTGCCGAATACCTTCCCGACATCTAGGGCAAAGAAACTCACGGGATACATTGGTAGGCCATTAAAATAAACACACATTAATGTAATAGAAAAAAGCAAAAAAAAAGAAAAGGAAAATGAAAAAAGAAAGAAAGGAAAATGGCAAAAGAGAAAAGAAAATAGAAAAAAGGGGGGGAAAATGCTCTTCTCAATACCTGTAACATGTCAGTTAAAACAATCTTTTGTACTTCTTGCATGGATGGTAAACCAGGGATCATTTAAAAATAATTTTCAGTTCCTTTTTTCATCATTTCAAGTCCTCCAACAATCACTGGTATTGTAACCACTTTAAGATTATTATTATTATTATTATTATTGAGTGAGAGAGCGATGCATGCCATCAAAGTGACACTGGAGTACAAATATACGAAACCCAATATACTCATCATGACTACCCGTCTGATAAGGGTACACCAAGCACATGCATCACAAGCATATGTCCGCGACATGGTGATCTCATACCAAGATAAACAGCGCATGACCTTGCAGGTGGGGGGGGGGCTCAGTTAGAATTTTCTTCAGATCGATTAGATCAGATATGCACATATCGTCAGCCACCAAGGGACATACTCAACTGGTTACGGTCAAGTAAATCAAAGTAAATATGTGGTATTGAGCAGAATATTTGCAGCAGCCCATCTTTTATACCAAATCATTATTATTATTATTATTATTATTATTATTATTATTATTATTATTATTATTATTATTATTATTGTTTTATGTTTGACTTTTGCTTTGCATT
>NC_068983.1:86884835-86888370 GCF_001194135.2 Octopus bimaculoides
AAGAGACCATAAGAAAATTATGTGTTTGTTTTAAAATTTGAAATCACATAGACAGTATTTTACATAGGATATGGGCAGTTCCCATGGGCACTATCTTTTGAACTTCGTTATTATTATTATTATTATTTTATGTTTGACTTTTGTTTTGCATTTGTACAAGTTGGATCCAAGTCTCACCCAGAGACCTCAAGAGACAAGTTAGAAGTTCATGTAGGCCTAGGGTACCATATATTTGGATTTGTACAGTTTTGTTCAAGTGAATGTTTATTATTATTATTATTATTATTATTATTATTATTATTATTATTATTATTATTATTATTATTATTATTATAAACAGACTCAGTGTGTCTACGACTTTATTATCCGGTATGTCCTTCCATCTTAAAAAGACTTGGGTGAGTAACATTTGATGGTGGGGATTTATTTGGTTGTGTTCATTGCGTTTGTCGTGGTGGACGTCTGTGTTAGTGCTTGCAATGATTCTTGTGGACATGTCACACCTTACCTCCTACAAGCGAGAACACATTTGATGATGTAGCCCTAGGTACACTACGGCTGGAGATATGAACGTAGCTGTCACTGTTAGAATACCTTTTGTTTGCGCGATCAAAATAGAGCTGGAACGAAACAAAGATATTAACACCTTATACTTGTAAAAAGTGACAGATAGCAAGATCGGTAGAATACTGAGTGGGTGTTATTTAATTGTGTGTCATCACATTCTAAGTTCAAATCCCGCCAACGTCGACTTCGTCTTTGATCCTTCCAGGAATCGATAAGATAAGTAGCAGTCAAATACTGAGACACATCTGATCAACCATAGTCCCGACCCTACCACATTAGCAAATCTATATTGGTTTCAAATTTTGGCAACAGGTCAGCAATTTAGGGGAAGAGAGGACAATCGATTACATCAATCCCAGTGCTACTCTAACTCGGAGTAGCACCAATCAGAATCCCAGCTATTGGTTAATTAACATATTAGAACGCGCCTTCCTATGCAGTTTAAGACTGGACACGGCGGACTCTACGGAACAAACCTTCATAGTTAAACGGAGGAGAGGCAGCCGTAGCAATGCATTATGGAGTGCAGAAAGCAAGATGAAGCAAGTAAGACATCTTAGTCATCCATTGTATCTGTTTCCATTCCCAGTCGTTTTGGCTTGGTCTTACCACTGGATTGAAGATGGCCAGGGACGTGAGGGTGACGCTGACGGTGCGCAACTCTTCTTTACTTTAAATAAAGTCATTGCACAGGTCATCAATCATCCCTAAGGATGACTAGATAATCCTCATCGCTCCGTCGGACGAATGTAGTATACTCGTGTATTATAACTACTATAATGAGGGTGAGTAGCTATTTCACTATTCAACAACTACTATCACATCGACAGCAAAAATCAAAACAACCACAGCTACAACAACGTCAGTAATATCAAATGTATAGAAGTAAAATCAAAAACAACTTCAATAATAGTATGATCAATCACAATATCAACTATAACAAATATATGAAAAACAAGACAACAATATATACTACACTAATAAAGAACAACAGCTGGCGTCAAAACAAAACCGACAACGTCAGATGCAACAACAACAAAACAATTACAGCAATCACATATTAAACAACAAAAGAAATTTTAGAAATAATTTTAGTTCACAACAGCTGTAACCAGTAGCCACAACGACTAAAACCACAATGTCTGCAGCAACAACAACAACAAAAGCACTATCAACACAAAAAATATATAAGCTTACTACAAGGCCTAAAAGTAAAGGCAAGAACATAACTTCAGCTGACGACGTCTAATAACTTAGAAACGTTTAGAGTCGTATCCCTTGCTTGCTTGCTCGCTCGGCCGAAGAATAATGATAGCTAACTTTTAATATTTCCTTTTCATATTCACCTGTATTAACCGCCGTTGAGGTTATTATAATTGTGCTCATCGGAGATTGAAAGTATGGAAAGAATTGCGGCTATCCTCTGTTACTGGAAATGAAGAGGTGTCATATCCGGCTTATGGACGCTATAAAAAAAAGTTGCAGAAACAATTAATCAAAGAAGTTGTCAAGAGTTGTCTCCCAAAATCTTAGTTGTGATGCAGCAAAGAAATAATCAAACCTACATTTTTATAGCTGACGAACCAAGACGAACCAAGTGTTCCCTAAAAAGGTAAGAAATAATAATCTGGTTTCCATAAATCCCGTCTTACATTTTTTAAACCTAGAACGACAGATTAAATAATGTAATCAAGATACATTATGACTGAAAGTGAAAAAAAAATGAAAGTGGTGACAGTTAGAGTGTCTTTTGGTCATAGGTCTGCCCAGTCAGGACTGATCTGAGTCTAATTAAAGTGACAGCAGATGTGACAACAACTGGTTGAGCAACTGCAGACATAACATAAACCGAGACAAAACAGCAACAACACGAACAGAGTAACAATATGCTACATCAAGGAACTTGTCAAGAGTTATGTCCCTTGTACTCCCACCCCCACCCCCATTCCTCCTCTCACCCCAAAAAAGTTGTGTGAGTTGTAATGCAGCAAAATTATAGTGGGTTAATATGTGTAAGAGGTTTAAAGGAGTTGATAAGTGAGAAGGGAGACAGGGAGATTTAGGAGGGGTACTGGATGGGTGCCTAAACCCTTACCCCTATGTGTAGGTGCTATGCGTATGTGTTTCTGTGTGTATGTTTTAGTCAAAACTTTCCTGGGCTCCTAGGATGTGATGATGGAAGGACCGATGGTGACGTTCTCGGTTTAAAATGTCTAGTACTTTCTGCCACTGTTAAAATAAAAATTGCACTCCTCCATGGTTCTCCACTTAATGTTGCAGTCGATGGCGCTTTCCTTCAATAACCCTATATTCCTTACCAGGGCAATGACATTGCGCCTCTCATGAATATTACCGGAGGATTTATGGTTGTTAGATGGTCCTGAAAGGCTCTTCTATCGCGCCCACATACATCCGCACGTTTGACTTTCCGCTGGGATCTTTTAACGTCACTTCTGTTTCATATATATATCTGTTTCTGTATTGCAGCGGCGTGGAGTAATGTCCCATGTGATGTTGCCTCCGCATGAACATCCTGCCTCTGTCTCATGTGTGGACCTACATATTAATATAGTCTTTGTACTGGGTGCACAGCTACAAGACACTCTTAAAGTGCATGTATTAACAATTTTACGGAACCTATTTGTACGAGAAAAGTGTCTGTCCATTAAGCTAAGGTTTTAGAAAGTTACACTAGCTCAAGATTCCACGCAATGGTATCGAACCTGGGACCACTTGGTAGAGAAGGGAACTCTTTAATGATTTTGCTATACGTCGTATATATGTATCTGTGTGTGTGTATGTATAATAAATTATGATGCATTTTATATATATATGTATATACATAGACATACATATTTATGTGTGTATATATTTATATATATATACATTTATATATATATATATGTATATATGTATGTGTATATATATATATACATTTATATATATATATATGTATATATGTATGTGT
>NC_068983.1:86889558-86890157 GCF_001194135.2 Octopus bimaculoides
TATATATATATGTATATATACACACAAACACACACGTATATATATATATATATACATATATGTATAATACATATATACATAGAAGGTTTGTGTGTGCGTTTTCGTATAAAGCTGTATGTCTATGTACATATGTCCATGCATTGCTCCTTGTGTGTGTTTGTGAATGCATACATCATTCAATATATCCATGGTTTCAAGTAGTTTATCCAAGCGGATATCTGCGTTCTTCAGTCGACACGGTATAGAGATGGTGCTATCTTTACTTCGTGTCCAGTGATATCCGCTCGGATAGCCTACTTGAAATATAGTACAAATTACATATGCATATACATACATATATACATACATGCATGCATATATACATGCTTGCATACATACATACATACGTACATACATACATGTGTGTGTGCATGTATATGCATAAATATGTGTGCGTCTATATGTATGTTTGCATCTATATATCTATGTATGCTTGTATGCACGTATGTATTTATCTATTTATAAAACAATATTGGTTTCAACAAACGGTTTCAGATCAAAATTCTAGAAAACAAATTCAAAATCGGACAACCGTTGCTGCTATATATATATATATATAT
>NC_068983.1:86890311-86895275 GCF_001194135.2 Octopus bimaculoides
CACACACACACACACACACACACACACACACACACACACACACACACACGAATGATTGGACAAACAAAAGAAAGTGGCACTCGACACACATTTGGTTGGAGTTACATATACTTTTATTAACCTTTTGACTCAGCTCCATATGACTTAAGGTTTCGTGTACATATGTGTGAGTCTAAGTCGGTGGATTCTCCACCGGTCGCAGCGATGAACATTCAGTTATTCTACTAACTGAATTCGTGCTTGTAGAATTAACATACTTCTCGTTGAATATTGCACAGACAAGTGAATCCTCAACATAACTCCCAGGCTGTCAAGGTGACACAATAAGTGATAGCTCTACCTTTGAATTACATTGATAAATCAAATAGAAGCAGAGAGAATAAGAAAGTAGGGGAAAATCAAACCCAGTACAGATTGCTACGAAGTTTGATAACACTGCCACAACATGGCGAAGATGTGTCCGTTGTCCGCATGAAACTGATGAACAGCCGGCATATGCCTTTACAGATTCTACTACTCTGTGAGATCATGCTGAAGAAAGTACGAAGAAAGTATTTTAACATTCCCTGATAATGTCCAGCTAAAATGCGATGATGAACATATTGCCAGATGACGAAGCTGGTAGGGAAGTAATTATCACCAATAATTTCAATCCCAACGGTTACAGAAGAAGAGTTGATCATTGATATAGATACTGGCTAAGAAAGTGCAACTTAAGATACACTGGATCAGTGGAAATCCGTTGCAGTTTCGTCACTTGATTCTGCGTTTCATATACGAAACCTACCGCAGATGATCCCGAGATCGTAGTGTGGGGGCCACTCCCTGGAAAGTTTCTGTACCTTCGGCATTTCTTTTCGTTGATCTTTTCTAAAAGTTTTGCGATGATGGGATAAAGATGACGAATGTACATTTAGCATGGACCTGCACTTCGGTGACAGATATTGCCAGAATTTTTAACGCATCGAACAAAATTTCATGCAGTATTTCTTCTGAATTTTTGTGTTCTGGATTCAGATATTGCTAGAATCAACTTTACCTTTCGTCCATTCGAGATCGACAAATAAAATCCCGGTCCAGAACAGAAGAATTGGAAGAATAATCAAAGCGTTTGGCAAAATGTCTTGCGCTATTTGTTCTGGCTCTTTAGTTTCTGAATTCTGTTGTTTTATACGATTATACGAATACGCGCGCGCGCGCGCACTCACACACTCACACACACATGTACGTACATGCATACATACATACATACATACATACATACATACATACATACATACATACATACGTCCGTACATACATGCAAAACTGTATGATGGTTCTTCACAACAAGCTCTTGGGGGAAGGTTAATTACTTTAAAACACAAATTCCAGCTGTAGAAACATTTGTCAATTGACCAAAGCAAACTTCGGTAAACTATGCTATGTCAATGAGGTCCAGAAATAACGAAACGTATTCAGAACAGCAAAGATCAGACTTGTACTTTTAAGTTAATTTTATAAAATTGATTTCTTGAAATTATCTACCCTTGTCTTTAAAAGGTGCTAACAATCACCACTAGGTTCTTGTTTCCTTGAACTAAGAAGGAAATTTCAATTCGTCGAGAATTTTTTGTGGGCATCATTCCCTCTCTCTCTCTCTCTCTCTCTCTCTCTCTCTCTCTCTCTCTCTCTCTCTCACATACACACATACTAGCGCACGCACGCACGCACGCACACACACACGCACACACACACACACACATACACACACACACACACACACACACACACACACGCCTCAACTTCTGTTAGTCTAGTTCTTATTTTATCGAACCCGAAAGGTAAACCTCGACTCAAAACTTAATGAGGTATTGCAAAATGCAGTAAGGCATTTTGTCTGTAACTCTACCAATCCAATTACGAGCCATCCTATTATATATTAACTTAATAATATAATCCATTCTGTTAATGGTGTTAAACGAGACTAAGTTACTTCTGTTCCATTCTAGGATATTTCCCTGATGAAGAATACGCAAGTATGGCAAATGACATTGAGGTTATATGCAGATGAAACCTGCGATTTTCGTAGTAAGTATATAAAATAGCCGACAATAAATTGAGAAAGAAAATCATTTTTCACTGATAAAGTAACTTTAGATGAATAAAACCAATGATTTCTTTCTTTTTTCTTTTATTTTTTTCTTGGTAAAGGTACATGGTTTTTGACTAAGATCCGAATTGTTTTTTGTTTTTTAATTCCAGAAACTGAAAGAACATTACAAAAGATAGTAATACTGAATCCAATGGATGCAAGGAATTTAATCGCTGAATCACTCTGTGGAATATCTCTAGAAAGTAATTACTCTGAGTCAGAACTGCAATATTAATGAAATTTTTCTACGAGCATTACACAAACTTTCATATTCAGCTGTTTATTAAATGCATAAACAATTAAGAAAAACTAATATTCTTTCACGTTCATTTCATTAACGGATTTTATCGACGACCACAAAACGGTGCCATAAAATGTCTGTTGGTATTTTAACACCAATTGCTTAGAGAATTTTTCTCAATGGCAAACTGCAGTAAATACGGCCATTTTACAAGTTAAATATGTCCCTAACATATTTCAGCTGATCTACATGCTTGTTTACTCAAAACACTGCTTTCATGAGCCTACTACAACATATCACATAACTAAAACGGAAGACCAACATGAAATCCAAAGTTTAGTGAGAGAAATATGTAGCTAGGTATTGTTATTGTTAAGCCTCAGACCAGCCTTGATCGTACAGACCTATTAACAAAAGCATTGTAGACATGACGATCGCGTCTTTTTTCAAGGAGATTATATCAAGGACAAATTACATCATTATCTAAATACGTTCTCTGTTTTTTTTGTTTTTCAGACAGTAGGCCGTCGTGATATGAAAGGAATTTAGTTACTATTTCTAAATGGTTGAATTATTACATAAACAACTGTGTAGACCAGTGGTTCTCAACTGGGGTCTATGTGACCCCTGAGGGTCCATATAAGATTTTGTGGGGTCTACGCAACAAAATAGTAAATTGGGGACCCACAATAGTATTTAAAAAAAGCCCCTGAAGAAATTTTGTTTTAGACATATGTAGCTAGGTTTTTTTTTCTCTAACATTTTACATAGTTCAGCTTACACAAGTTAATGTGTGAAAAACAAAAAAGAATTTTGAAAGTAGTTTCTATAAAACTAGCTTTTAGACATCGAATGGATATGAGGGTCCACCAGAATAAGATAGTAAACAAAGGGTCCACCGGCAAAAATGGTTGAGAACCCCTGGCGTAGACTAGTTATGTCAGGTAGTTTATTAGGTAACCATAGTGAGAACGATAGTTTACAACAGCGGTTCCCAACCTCTTTTCCACAACGAACGGGTTTCATGTAAGGCAATTTTTTTCCATAGACAGGCAGACGACAAAACACGATAAAGGGCATAATATATAATTCAATTATTACATATATAATACACATTAACTGGCACTCCGTCGGTTACGACGACGAGTGTTCCAATCCATTCGATGAACGGAACAGCCTGTTCATGAAATTAACGTGCAAGTGGCTGAGCACTCCACAAACACGCGTACTCTTAACGTAATTCTCAGGGAAATTCGGAGTGACACAAAATGACAAGGCCGACCCTTTGAATTACAAGTACTTTTTTGGTAGCTGAGTGGACTGGAGCAACGTGAAATGAAGTGTCTTGCAGAAGGATAAAAATCGTCACCGAGAATCCAACTCTCCACCTTACAATCGTGAGCCAAATACCCTAACCAGTAAGCCACGCGCCTTGATAATACACACATATTACATAAAAAAATAGATATGTACTGCAAAAACACCCATCAGGCTGCAATAGTCAATAATGTAGAAATAAAATTTTTAATTTATTCTTTATGTGAGAACCTGTACCAAATGGTCTATGTTCTGGTACTGGTCCGCAGCCCAGTGGCAGGAGACCCCTGGTCTACAGGACACATAGAAATGGGAAGAAGAGTCTACTTCGTCCTCTTAATATCTTTTGTCTTTTATCTTTTATCTTTTACTTGTGTCAATCATTAGACTTCAGCCATGCTGGGGCACCGCCGTGAAAGGTTTTTAGTCGAACAAATCGATCCAAGGACTTACTTATTCTATCGGTCTCCTTTGCCGAACCGCTAAGACACCAACACCGGTTCACAAGAACACAGACACAAAGACACATGCAATATATAAGTATAGATAGATAGATAGATAGATAGATAGATAGATAGATAGATAGATAGATAGATAGATAGATAGATAGATGACGGGCTTCTTTCAGTTTCCGTCTACCAAATACACTCACATGGCTTTGGTCGGCCTGAGGCTACAGTAGAAGACACTTGCCCAAAGTGCCACACAATGGGACCGAACCCGGAACCATGTAGTTGGTAAGCAAGCTTCTTACCTCACAGCTCCGCCTGAAGGATTGCTTTTCTAAATCTCTTCAGCATAATGATAAACCTATGCACAACATACAGAATGCTACATATTAAATCGGGGTAGGGGTAGAATGTAGGTTAGTATGATGAACGTGGGTGTGATTGCGGTTAAAGGTGACAATGAATAGATCATTAATGTAAATAACATAAGACGTAGGTGGAATGAATGATTTTAAGTAACATAGTTGGAGCTTTAATGTTGGTAAATAATTTAGTGCGTAGTTATGGTTACTATTAGTAGGTAACAGGTAGAATAGAAATATTTAAGTGGGCAAATTTGAAGCTTATCAATTCAAACGGCAACAGTTCGTTTTAAGAAAGTGATAATGTGAACTGTTCTCGAAAAAGTAAGTTAATATTGGCTTCAGTCCTTTTAGTATCGTCCCAAGGGTTGCTTGCACCCCTCCTACAACTTGGATTTCAGTACTCTTACAAATACAAGTACGTGTGTGTGTGTGTGTGTGTGTGTGTGTGTGTGTGTGTG
>NC_068983.1:86895802-86898041 GCF_001194135.2 Octopus bimaculoides
ATCAGTTGATTGGTTCGGTGATATCGACTAAGACTAGATTCTCGCCCCTGGAAACTACTAGACTCGTGTTTAAATCGGAAATCCTTATATGCCGGTTGCTTCGAAGTTTATTATATTCCAGATATTCAGTAAATAATGTAAACTGATCCCTCCGTCGGGTTCGACGATGAGCAGTATTTCAGTTGTTCGATCAAAAGAACAACCTATTCGTTGCGTCAATGTGAATATGTCTGAGTATTCTACTGGCATTTGTATTTTTAATGTAATTCCCAAGCTGAATCAGCATAATATAATGTGTGACAAAAATTACCTTTCGTCCAACCGACAAACTTCTATACTGTTTAAAACTATCCAATTTCACTCACAATCCCTGAGTTGATCCGGGGCTGTGGTAAACAACATATATAAAAAAAACTATCAAAAGGACGGATGAATCTAGTGTAGGTTCAACGACTGCCTCGCAATAGGACGCAATAGGCCCATAGAAATTCCGGGTTGATGTCCGGCGTGCTATTATACCACTGAGATTGATGCACTCCTTAGCTTTTGTTAAAGTAGGTCTCTATAGCCCACTTCAAACACCAGGATACGTCTGCTCCGATAATCAGGTGACTTGGTCGGCGAATTCTCTGCGACAGTCGACTATCGACAAGATGAGCTGCTACGGATCTCACAACTCCAAAGTGTATATGCATGTGACTGGCGACCACATGTGAACTTGTATTCCCATTGAAACTCCGAACATGAACTCAACACCTCGACAGCCAATGATGACAATGGCTATGGCGTCCGCGCTATCCGACGCGCTTGCTCGTCCAGTAGGGCATTTTGCCATCGGATGTCAGCATTCGAGGAGAACGTAGTGAACTCGTTAGTCGGAGCTGACTTAACTCACCCTGGGTGAATGCCGGCGCAAGTACAAGTACAAAAACGACATATATCCAAGGTACCTTTCAGTGGAGTTGAACCAAACACTCTATAACTCCGAAGCGAACGTCTTAGCCATCAACTATGCTTGTATCTCAGGTATCTAATGTGCGAGTTATTTCTCATAATTTATACAACTCGGGATAAGTATTAGACTACCCACAGTTATTAGAATAACAAATAGAATATTTATTACAATGTCGAGTTATAAGAGTATTGTCGTTGTATAAGTCCCTGCCTAGGGATGAATCACAAATGCGAGAGTTGGTATCTCGTCTTTGTTATTCAACTCTGTAAAGGCGCGTGACAAAGTGGTTAGGTTATGCGGCTCAAGATCGTGAGTTCGATATCTGGTGACACGTTGTGTCCTTGAGCATGGCACTTTATTTCATGTTGCTCCAGTCCACTCAGCTGGCAAAAAATAAGTAGTACCTGTAATTCAAAGAGCCAACCTTGTCACATTCTATGTCAGTTGGTATCTCCTCTTAAGGGTATACGTGTCTGTGTAGTGCTCAGTCACTTGCGCATTAATTTCAAGAGCAAGCTGTTCCACTGATCGAACCTAGAACGCGTGTTTGTGGAGTGTTTAGCCATTTGCACGTTAATTTCACAAGCAGGCTGTTCCGTTCATCGGATCAACTGGAACATTTGTAGTCGTAACTGATGGAGTGCCTGTTGTACAACACTTCGGCACCGGTTATGTAAGAGAAGAGCTAATTCAAGTAATTACAAAACAAGTGGAAAAAGGGGTGGAACACTGAAAATGACAAGTGATTTGATGTCCAACAATAATGAGACCGTATTTTTCAAAATTCAGTAAGGGTTTGTAACTCATGTATCGTGCTTGGGATGTTTTGCGAGAAATAAAATGAGAGGTCGTTACAATCAGGACTTTCCCAAGAACGTTATAAAGGATATAAATCATGTAAAACAGCTCCAAACAGAAATCGATTAAGGGTAACAGACACATTAATTATAGAAACTGAAAACGTATTTTCGACCATTTGTCTACTTCGAAGATTTTTAATTGTAAAGGTGGAAAGAATTTGACTGAAATACGATGTAAGATTTTATTGGTGCTGGAAGTCATTAGCGTAGATTAAAAG
This sequence comes from Octopus bimaculoides, assembly GCF_001194135.2. NCBI lineage: Eukaryota > Metazoa > Mollusca > Cephalopoda > Octopoda > Octopodidae > Octopus > Octopus bimaculoides. Next base: position 86,897,836 of record NC_068983.1, read on the forward strand.
AGATTAAAACTACGCTGAATCTCACTTTCAAAGTTCTTCATTTAACGGTCCAAAGGGTCTTTTGCCTCCCATGAGTCATTTGAAAACTCTGATGAAACTCTGTGCATTCTTAATGAGGAAGGGGTTTTACTTCTGATGACGAAGCAGGGGCGTGTCTTGAGTATTTTAAACTTGGTGAAACCCAACCCATTCCAGCTTTGATATAG
>NC_068983.1:86898078-86909112 GCF_001194135.2 Octopus bimaculoides
GAGAGAGAGAGAGAGAGAGAGAGAGAGAGAGAGAGAGAGAGAAGATCCCAGTACTTGACTCATACTTTATTAATGGATCCAAAAAGGATAAAAATGTAATGTTAACATCGGTGGGATTAGAACTCAAAGAGCCAGACCGATTTTACAAAACATTCTAGTCAACGCTCTAACAACTCTACCAACTCGATTTCTTCTCGTAAAGGATTATTTCAGCATTCCAAACACCAACAACAACAGTTTCATCCAACAACAGTAATCACAAACACCAACAACTGTGCTAGCGAGTAATTCTCTACCTGGCCTCACGGTCTGCTAGAAATAGCAGTCGAACATCACTGAAATCACATGAAAATACAATAACTTTAGTTACTCCTACTATGTCTTACCTTCCAGACTGCACTAGACATTTCACCAATTTTTCTTCCCAGAACTACAGTCTCCCGGATCTCTCTTTCTGTGTACATTTTCCCTAAAAGTGTAAAACTGTGGCAGTTGAAATATTGATTCCAAATTTTGGCCCAAGGCCAGTAATTTCGAGGGAGGAGCTAAGTCGATTGCATCGACCCCAATGTTCAGTTAGTACTTAATTTAGCGACCCCGAAAATATGAAAAGCAAAGTCGACCTCAGAATTTGAACTCAGAACGTAAAGACAACGTAAATACCGCTAAGTATTTTACCCGGCGTGCTAACGATTCTGCCAGTTCGCCGCCTGGGAAAAATAATAATGATGATGATGATGATGATGATGATGATGATGATGATGATGATGATGATGATGATGATGATGATGATGATGATGATGATGATGATGATGATGATGATGATGATGATGATGATGATGATGATGATGATGATGATGATGATGATGATGATGATGATGATGATGATGATGAGGATGACGACGACGACGACGATGATGATAACAACAACAACAACAACAACAACAACAATAATAATAATAATAATAATAATAATAATAATAATAATAATAATAATGTGCAAAGTAAAAAGTAGAGCACAGAAATTGCTTTTGAGCCCAAATAACGCTAGATTTGGCAATAATTGTTATCCCTTCGGGGGTCGATAAGATAAGAACTATTAAATATCCCGTTGACTTTACCTCGATCTCCTACAAATATCAGACGTGTTCTAAACTAAAAAAGAAATCAAAATTTTTATATGATGTTCTATAAATAAATTTTAAAATGTAGTTTCAACTGCATAATATTTTAAATCTTTTTTTATTTTTTTAATATTTTTCTAATTTGTAACACGGGTTCCTAGAGACACATTGTTTCGAAAAACATTGATTTAACAAATGATATTTAAATGCCATTTCCATGATTCACTAAAATATTGACTTTAATCCGTGCATTGTCATTAGTATCGCTACATATAGTGCTGGAAATGCGAATCAAACGGTATTCAGTAGTTGTTCAGATCGGACAATAAAATTAACAACTATAATGTAAGGGAAGTAACTCGGATTGAACAGTCAATGTTCTCCATACTCTATATGTGGTGACTTCATAGTTTTAGTGGTCGGCAAAGCTTATAATTGTCGATTTTCTACAGATTAAAAAGACATTTTGTATTTAAGGTTCTTTCAACATAGGTCAAGTCTATTCTTGATAGACTTGATTTTTGTTTCTATTGCGAAAGTGTTCTGTCTAGTCAGCTTGTTGCATTGTTTCTTAAACAATTTCTATAATATGCCACTTGTTGGTTGACAGAACTCCAACATACTGTCTTTTTTAAAGGTCTTATTTTTATTATTATTATTATTATTATTATTATTATTATTATTATTATTATTATTATTATACAGGCATATTTCGTTTCTCCCGTCCTTCGTCTGTGCAGATAAATCGAATACATATGGCTAGTCCTTTATGCTGTAATTAATTCAATTACTTTCCTTTGCAAATAATTTTTTGTAAGAATCCAATCCTTGATTAAGCTTGCTTCCCAAAGAATACTACATCGTTCGAGTTCTTGGAGAGAAAATTAGGCAGTTTTTTTTATCGCTTCCCACGAAAAATGATATTTATTGTTCAAGGAACTGTGTTAGATTTCTTGATTGCAGTTTCAATATGTTTATAGAAACAAAAATCCTTATCCTAAACAACATCGTATCTTGTTCCTTTTCTTCTGTTTCAACCATACGATCTTTCATTTTATAGAAACATTTCAGATACCTTTGTCTTCATTATCTGTCAAATACTATAAGTTAATCGGGTAGGCTTATATATGTGCATTGGTACTAACTTCTGATAAACAATTAAATATATGTCTATTTATCTCATTTGTCAGTCTACCTCTCTCCTCATTTATTTATCATATATGTATCTCTGCTTAGCTATTGTTTATCTATCAATCTGCTGATTTATTTATTCATTTATTTCTATGCCTTTCTACTTATCTTTATAGGGTTTACTGAAAATCTCTCGAAAATAGATTCTCTCAACATAAGCACACATTCAGTCACTCAAAAAGACACCACACTATCCAGATATATGTAAGATGATAAAATTGACGATTGGTCCATTGCAAAACACGCATCCACCCCCTCTCATGAAGAAGCATGACATCTTTTACATCCTTTTGCAATCTCGAAAAACACAGACTTACTAAATGTTGTCGGAGTGTGCTAGACAAGCCACTGTAAACTCTAAGCACAACAAATTAAACATAATGATTTGGGGTGGAGAAAAGAAAGTTGTACAGGAGTACAAATCAGTTGTCCAACAAATATCCACAAAATGTTGAAGAAAGAACAAAACGAAAGCATCTATGCTAAACTAATGAAAACCAGCATAAACTAGCCCCAGTCTATCACTTTAGATTTATACCTGTAATTATTGGGGTGCTTAGTTATATGTCTAACGGCCTCGGCGCCAATCCTGAAAGGTTAGACTTCACAAAATCACAATGACCACGGTTAATTAGGAAAGCCATTGTGAAAACATGTAAAACATTCCAGAAATTTAGATTATAACAAAAGTATATAACCTACAGCTGTTGAAGAGGAAAATCAAACGTATCGATCTCATTGGTCTCAGAGGGTCTGCGAGATCCTATATGTACAGTCCTTTCTTTCTTCTGTACCAAATCAATTTAAAAACAAAAACGATATTGAGAATTAGACATTTTTTTTCTTTTACTTCCATTTCCTTACTCTTCAATTTCAAATTTTGGCACAAGGTCAGCAATTTCAGAGGGTAAGTCGATTACATCAACCCCATGCTCAACTGGTACTTATTTTTTTGACCCCGAAAAATGAAAGGCAAAGTTGACCTCGGCGGAATTTGAACCCACAATCGTTTTGTCCGGTCTGCTAACGATTCTTTGCCAGCTCACCGAATGATGAAAATTATGATCAGGAAGATAGTTATGATGGTGATGTTAATGTAGTTTTGTTTGTTTGTTTGGTTTTTTTTTGTTTGTTTGTTTTTTTCTACATTCATGCACACGAATAGCTCTCCATCATCATCATGACCACTATCATCATCAACACTACCACCACCATCAACATCATCATCACCACAGTTCAGAGTTACCGGAGAAGACATTCTTCGGAGCCGCTTTAGCAGCATTATAGGTCATCGGGAAAATCACTGCACTGAACCTATAGTATATATTTATGTACATTAAGCCACAGCATATATAGATCAGAAATGGGTCCCCATCGTAAGATCCCCATCCCGAACAAGTACCCAGTGTTCCCATACCTTAAGATGACACTGACAATCTTTCTATTACATCACATGGAGTATCTCCGTGTTGGTTCAACTAAGACATCGGTTCTCAACCATTTTTTACCTATGGACCTCTTTGATTCCTATTATACCCTACTGAATCTCCATAGCCATTTGATGTATGCAAAAAAAAACCTACTCTATTTTTATAGTTAAATATTATTAGGAACTGTATAAAAAAATTTTAATATTTTGTGTATTGTAGAAGTATAAGCAATTTACTACACATAAATTTTAACACCAAAATCTTATATGGACTCCCAAGGGCCATATGGTCATCGGTTGAGAACCAAGCACTTGAATGTTTCAATTGGAGTTAAACCCCACCACTACCATCCAGAAAAAAGACAAACACACACTACATTCTGATTTCCTTAAAAAGAGAACCAGTGAATTCGTGATACCCGACCCACCACCTTACGATCCCGGTATTGACTCAATGTCAGTTTCTAGCATTAGAACAGATGCGTTGGAACTTTTAGCTCGCAGTAGTTGTGGAATTTAACTGTCCTCCACTCGTTGCTCTGCTTTGATTTACAATAGAGGGTTCTTTTATCTGTTATCATTTACTTGTTTCAGTCATTTTTGACTGAATTCATGCTGAGGCACTGCCTTGAAGGACTTTAGTCGAACAAATCGCCCCCAGGACTTATTTTTTAAAGCCTGGTACTTATTCTAAAACTTATTCCAAATGCTTGCACAATAGTGAACTCCGCTAAAAGCACCCAAAGTGTCAAGAGGTAGTGCCATCTTAAGGCATAGGCACACTGGGCACTTGCCCGGGGGACTCATAGATCTAGGAGCCCGATTATGATCTACGAATGTTGTGGCTTACACTCTAGGGCTCACAGCAGATGGTGTTAAACCGGGCGACGGATTATAGAATAAAATTAATTGTAAAAATAACAAGATAATTTTTTTTTTAAATAATAATTTTTAAAATTATATAAAATATAAACAAATGTAAAACTAAATCAACTAAATCTAAGAACGTATTAAAAACTATTAGATACGTTATTGTTTGGTCTCGCTGTTCTGCATGCACCTCATGAATTATTAAAACTCAGGCAGAATACCAGAAAAATTAAAACAGTACGGGAGAGTAAAAATAATACCAGTAATAAACCCTGTGTTTTTGTTGTTGTTTTTTTTTTTTACTTCTCATTTTCTCTTTTTAATAGTAAAACATCATTCAAAAACATTAATCAATAGAACAATAAAGTTGTCATCTTTGAAAAGTTTTAAGAGAAAGTTTTCAAAAAAGTTTTTTTAATGCGAAACTAAGGCTTTTTCTTTTCCTTGAAGTTTGAGAAATCCTTAACAACAACAAATATTTGAATTAAGCGTGTATGATGGAGACAGCTTGTTCACACTCCGAATTGGATTATCGAATAAAACAATGGGAGAAAAAATTGAGAGATTTATCGTTAGAAATTGTGAAATCTGGCAATAAAAAAATCCCTTGTCTGTTATTGCAAGTTAAAAGTAAGTTTGAAATTGTGTCTATTTTTTAGCGACAGATTAACTGTTGCTTTCGAACCAGTTTATATATTGTGATAAGTCTGCTGATCTTTAAATATGATATAATATTTGATATATATATATATATATATATATATTAGACACACACACAAAATGCATATACACTGCTTATAGTTTATATTCACTTTATATTTTGTAATGATCCATATGTCAAAGTCTTTCATCGTACACAGCATCGACAGACATTAAAATAACTTATAACAATTTGTTAGAAAATTGGTTAAAAATCGGTAGCAAGTGGAAGTTCCAGTATTATTACAGACTTATGCTCTCAATACGTATCATACGATAGGTACTATATTTATTACTTTTATTTATCTCAAGTTATTTTGGCAACATTTTTTATTTTTTTCGTTTTGTATCACGATTAAAAAAACAAACACAAAAGAAAATATAAAGTTTATAACAGAAAGGTTGTCAACGTGGGGAGACTGAAAAACGATAACAAATGACTGCATAAGACTACAGCAGCTGGTTGGTTACCATAGCAGCTGTATGGCGCTATATGTTAATTTTTAGCTAAGAAAGTAGAAAGACCAGCAGTATTTGATTATAGCGTGCCACTTCCACTAGATCGAAATCCATGAATTTTCAACTTTTTTTCTGTCCGCGATACACTAAACAACATACAAAAAGTGTCACGACAGACTATTAGCTTTTAAAAAGTTTTATAACTTTTACTTATTTTAGTCATTTGACTGAGGCTATGCTGGAGCATCGCCTCTTTTTTTTAAGCTTGGTGCCTATTCTATCGTTTCTTTTGCCGAACTGCTAATTTATGGGAACAAAGATACAAGTTGATAGATAAATAGGTGGAGGTAAAGAATACGCATACCACCCGTTTTCGGCGTAACCTTAACCATAAACCTAACCCTAACCGCCGAAATCTTCGCAGATAGAACGTGCTTCTTTCAGTTCCCCTCTACCAAATCCTTCCACAAACCTTTGGTCAACCCAAGGTACCACGCAATGGGACCGCCCCCTTTACCATGCGATTGGGAAGCAAACTTCTCACCACACAATCATACCTTTATAATTCTTGTTGCTTTTAGCGATTATTAAAAACTGTTTTAAAACGGAAATGAATGCATGCATTGCACTCTGCCAGAAAGAAAACTAACATACATTCCTATAACAATCTGATAGTCACATTTAGGAGAATGTAACTGTATCAGACAGTATTTTTGTTTGTTTATTTTCATTGGAGGTTATGATTGATTTCTAACAGATCGAGCAACTGAATAGAGGTTCCATCGCAGGGTAAAATAGTTTAGCTTTTTTACCAATCTCTCCTCTTCTGAGGATTGAATGCTGGAACTGTGTCAACACCTGCACTTCTAACACCCATTTCAGCCTCCTGCGTTCCATCTCTTGGATAAGAGCCAAGGTACTTAAATTTCTTCACTTGCCTCAGTAACATGCAGACTGCACTGGGAAGGCTTTCTTGAGAGAACCAATGTCTCATTCTTCACAGCACCAATTCTTATCTCTGCTTTACAGCACTTGGCAGCAAACCCGTTCAGTCCATGCTGGAGATCAGCTTCTGATGAGCCAAGTAGCACCATGTTATCTGCAAATATCAGCCACTGATCCTACATTAGCTGATTGTAATACCTCTTACATAACAGAAGTGGGATTTTGTATGTCAATCCAGTTCTTAAAAATTAAGTAAAGTCAAACACCTACATTGAAAAGCTTCAACTTAGTACCAAGTAACATCACTTCATAGACCCTTCAGAGGACCTGCATTTTGGCTGCTTGTATTCATATCCATATTCTTTCAGTTATTACCCAAGATTTCCCTTCTTTTTGTGGACATGAGGTGCAACTAGGATTGAAAACTAACTCAAAGTGATTGAAGTCAATGGCAATTGAAGTGCTCAGATATAGCAAGGTCACTGAAGATGATGAAATTTGACCTGAGATGCTAAAAGTCTTATGTGGAGAAGGTATTCTCTGACTGAGTCATGTATGCCAAGTCACTTGGACCTCTGGAAAGACACCAAAGAAATGGCATTCCATGGGGATAATCCCAATTTCCAAAAAGGCAGCTAAGAGAGAGTACACTAATTATAGAGGTATTTCCTTGTTGAGCCATCCCAATAACGTCTACACTAAGTGTCTAGAAAAGAGATGTAGAGAAATTGTCAAGCCAAGCTTTCTGATGAACAGTGTGGCTTCCATCCTGGATGCAGCATAACTGATCAAATATTCACTCTGCAGCAGGTCTTTCATATGGGGATATTGTCAAGAGATGCATACTCGTTTTGTAGATCTCAAAAGGGCATGTGACCAAGGGACATGCTGTGAATGATTTTACTAGAGTTTAGAATTTATAGACAACTTTTGGCTGTCATGAAGTCCCTACATGAATGCCCAGAGATTTGTGTTCAGGTAACTGGGAGTGAACATATAACATATTTTCTATGACAATATTATACTATTTCCTAAGGCGGTGAGCTGGCAGAAACGTTAGCACGCCAGGCGAAATGCTTAGCGGTATTTCATCTGCCACTACGTTCCGAGTTCAAATTCCGCCGAGGTTGACTTTGCATTTCATCCTTTCGGGGCCGATTAAATAAGTACCGGTTACGCACTGGGGTCGATATAATCAACTTAATCTGTTTGTCTGTCCTTGTTTGTCCCCTCTGTGTGTAGCCCCTTGTGGGCAGTAAAGAAATAAGAAACGTTAGCATGTCGGGTAAAATGCTTAGTGGTATTTCATCTGTCTTTACGTTCTGAGTTCAAATTCTGCCAAGGTCGACTTTGCCTTTCATCCTTTCGGGGTTGATAAATTAAGTATCAGTTGCATACTGGGATCGATCTAATTGACTGGCCCCCTCCCCAAAAATTTCGGGCCTTGTGCCTAGACTACAAAAGAATGATTAGCATACCAAACAAATTACTTAATGACATTTCATCCCTTTCGGAGTTGATAAATTAAGTACCAGTTGAGTATTGGAGTCGATCTTATCAACCTATCCCTCCCCTGAAATTGTTGGCCTTGTGCCAAAACTTAAAAGCAATATTATACTATCTTCTTAGGCATCAAGCTGGCAGAATCATTAGCATGCCAAGCAAAATGCTTAGTGACATTTTGTCCATCTTTACATTCTAAGTTCAAATTCTACGAGGTTTTTGGGGGTTGATAAAATAAGTACCAGTGGTATACAGGCGGTGGGAGGGATCTAATCGACTTACTCTCTCCCCAAAAATTGCTGGCCTTATGCCAACATTTGAAGCCAATATTATACTATTCCTTGTGTTGTAGGTTGGTAGAATCATTAAGCCATTAGACAATATTCTTTGCAGTATTTAGTAAGTAATTGTTTTTTATATTCAGTTCAAATCCCACCTAGATCAGCTTTGTTTTTCATCCAGGATCAGTTAAATAAAGTGTTACTGGAGTTGATTTACTCAACCATTCCCTTCCCCAAAATTTGTATCTTTGTGTCAATATTAGAAATCACTTATACAAATATTGGTTTCAAATTTTAGCTAAAGGCCAGCAATTTAAAGGGAGGGGGTTATATCAAGCCCAATATCCAATTGGTACTTATTTCATCGACCCCAAAAGGATGAATGGCAAAGTCTACCCAGGTAGAATTTAAACTCAACGTAAAGACATGAAATGCTTAGCAGCATTTCACTTGGCATGGTAACAACTCTGCCAGCTCACTAGCTAATCAGTTATACAATATTACAATCCCTTCAAGGCTGTGAGCTGGCAGAAACGTTAGCACGCTGGGCGAAATGCTTAGCGGTATTACGTCTGCCGTTACGTTCTGAGTTCAAATTCCGCCGAGGTCGACTTTGCCTTTCATCCTTTCGGGGTCGATAAATTAAGTACCAGTTACGCACTGGGGTCGATGTAATCGACTTAATCCGTTTGTCTGTCCTTGTTTTTCCCCTCTATGTTTAGCCCCTTGTGGGCAATAAAGAGATAAGAAACGTTAGCACACCAGGCAAAATGCTTAGCGGTATTTCGTCTGTCTTTATATTCTGAGTTCAAATTCCATTGAGGTTGACTTTGCCTTTCATCCTTTCAGGGCCAATAAATTAGGTACCAGTTGCATAATGGGGGGGGGTCTAATCAACTGGCCCCCTTCCCAAAAATTTCGGGCTTTGTGCCTAGAGTAGAAAAGAATATTATACTATTTCTTAATCTTACAGGTTATTTGGATGATGAACAACTCCACACGAAAGAATATCCAGCCATTAAGAAGTTACTATGGAAATATAAATTCTTCCAGGCAATCCTTGTATTTCTAAAACGAGATTACAGGGTTGATGGAGGATGGACAACAGCAACGAAACTTTCGAAACTTCTCAGGTAAAATTAAGCTTATCTTTTACTTGTTTCAGTCATTGGATTGTAGCCATGCTGGGGCACCACCTTGAAGGGTTTGGTCAAGCAGATTGATCCAAGTACTTGCTTTTTTTAAAGCTTGGTATTTATTCTGTCAGTCTCTTTTGCCAGATTTCTAAGTTACTGAGACATAAACAAACCAACACCAGCTGTCAAGCAGTTGTTTGGGACAAATACAAACACACACAGACACACACATACGTGTGTGTATTTATATACACAAACACACACACATACGCAAAATAGGCTTCTCTCAGTTTTCATGTACCAAATCCGATTGCAAGACTTTGATTGACCCAGGGCTATAGTAGAAGACACTTGCCCAAGGTACTGCACTACAGGACTGAACCCAATACCACATGGTTGGGAAGTGAGCTTCTTAACCACACAGCCACAGCTATACCAATTAATGTTTTACTTTTTTTTTGTATTATGTGTGTGTGTGTGTGTGTTATTAACGACTTAATTTAAGCAGAGTACCAAATATATCTCATGGCATTATGTAATTTCTGTTCTGAGTCCAAGTCTTTCCAAAACCTTCTTTAATTATGATTCCATCAATATCAAGAATGTTTTCGAAGAATATTAGACCAAGCTTTAGTATTTTATCAGTACTTTATTTTATCAATAGGGAAAGGATGAAAGGCAAAGTTCACCTCATTGGTAATTAAACTCAGAACATCAAGGGCCATAGCTAAATGTCAAAAGCATTTATATAATGCTCCGCTGATTCTACTAGCCCAGTGCTTTTCAACTTTGCCTTTCAGCCCTCTTGGATTGTTGCTTAATTCCAGGTCAACACTGATGGAACAGACCTAAAATCAAAGGCATCCCAATCAAGACCATTCTGTTTGTGTGTGTGTGCACGCGTTGCACACACATACACACACAGAAGCAGGTGCTGAAAAGCTCCTGGCTCTAGTTAAAAGAAAATACATGAGGATCAGTTAATTATGATTTTGATGATGATGATTCTCCTCTCAGATTCACACACTTATTGCAGCAGTCCTTCAGTTTTTCTTAAACTTTAAAAGAACTCAGAAGGTTAGGCCTTCAACCAGGTCTTTCAGAACACCCTTAAAGTCAGGAACTTTTCAACACTCCCTCATCTGTATATATATATATATATATATATTCTTTTACTTGTTTCAGTCATGAAACTGCTGCCATGCTGGGGCACTACCCTGAAGAATTTTAGTCAAATGAATCAACCCCAGTACTTATTCTTTTAACGCCTGATACTTATTCTATCAGCCTCTTCTGCTGAACCGTTAAGTTACAGGGACATAAACACACCAACACCAATTGTCAAGCAGTGGTGGGAGACAAACACAGACACAAAACACACACACACACACACACAC
>NC_068983.1:86909293-86911657 GCF_001194135.2 Octopus bimaculoides
ACACACACACACACACACACACACAAACACACACACACGCACATGCACATATATACGATGGGCTTTTTTCAGTTTCCATCAACCAAATTCACTCACGAAGCTTTGGGCAGCCGAAGGCTACAGCAGAAGACACTTGCCCTAGGTGCCACACAGTGGGACTGAACCCAGAACCATGTGATTAAGAAGCAAACTTTTTGCCACACAGCCTTGCCTGCGCCTATATATATCATCTAGAACTTAGTTGGAGTTTACACCAATATCACATTAACAATGTCGTTGCTCACCTGCTCATTGAAATTAAGCAATGTCAAGCCTAATTAGTACTTAAACTGGTGACTGCTTCAGAAATTTAGGTACTGTAAACATCATTAATTTAGGCACAGACATAGCTGTGTGATTAAGAAGTTTGCTTTGCACTACTTAGTCTGAGATTCAATAAAACTGCATAGCACCTTGGATATGTGTCTTCTGCTTTGGCCTCAGGCTGAAGTGTGTATACACACACACACACACACACACATATGTATATATATATATATATAGGTACTGGTGTGGTGGTGTGGTATTTTGCTTCCCAACCACATGGTTCCAAGTGCGTGGCACCTTGAGCAAATGTCTTTTACTTCAGCCTCAGGCCAACCAAAGCCTTGTGAGTGGATTTCACAGACAGAAACGGAAAAAATCTCATTGTGTGTGTTTACGTGTGTGTGTGTGTGTGTGTGTGTGTCTTTGTTGTTTATGTTTGTCCCCCAACCACTGCTTGACAAATGATGTTGGTGTATTTACATACCTGTAACTTAGCAGATAGACAAAAGAGACTGATAGAATAAGTACCAGGCTTTAAACAAAATAAGTACTGGAGTTGATTCATTCAATGAAAATTCTTCAAGATAGTGCCTCAGCATGGCCACAGTCTAATGACTGAAACAAGTAAAAGATTAAAGATACATGCATTTTCATGCCAGTATGTGTTTTTGTTCCTGTATGTCTTTGCATTAACACTGCCTGGGCGGCGGATGATGTTTGTTTGTCCTGTAGCTCAGCTTACCTGCAGAGCAGTTATTCAATCATCTAGTTGAAAAAGATACTTTCATTTCTTTATCGTTGAAACCTGATGTTTATGGAAAAAATATTTCAATTGGTAGGTTATAAAGCTATTATCAACTTCTTTAATTTTAATGTTCACTACATTAAAAGTATTAACACTAACTTTATTGAATTTGATTGAATTTCTGAAATAAGTAATTATCATCATTATATACAGATTTATTTGAACTATCATATTTTCTGGCAGAAAATGTAAATATGTAAACATTTTTACTTATCTTGAAGTCAATGAGGAAACTAGGGCTAGATGAATGGTTAGTGAGAGCTGTGCAAGCCATGTACAAGAATGCTGTCGGTAAGGTAAGGTTTGGCAACGAGTAGTGAAGAATTGCAAGTAGGGATAGGGTCCACCAAGGATCAGTCCTCAGCCCCCTCTTATTCATCATGGTCCTCCAGGCAGTAACAGAGGAATTCAAGACAGGATGCCCCTTGGAGCTTCTCTATGCTGATGACCTTGCTCTAATTGCTGAATCACTATCAGAACTAGAGGAAAAGTTTCAGGTGTGGAAGCAAGGATTAGAATCGAAGGGCCTTAGAGTCAACCCAGCTAAAACCAAAGTCTTAATAAGTAGGAAGGCATCAAACCACAAATCCCTTCAGGTAGACGGCCCTGCTCAATCTATAGAAAAGGTGTAGGTAGAAACTCCATAAGATGTACCCAGTGTAAGCTATGGACACATAAGAGGTGCAGCCTTCAAAGGAAGGCTAACTGGGAAGATGGTTTTTGTGTGTGGCAAATGCTCAGGTGCTATAAACACTGAAAATGTGCAGAGAACAGCTTCTGTCACATTCCAGAGAGAAAAACTACAAGTTGTTCATAGCTTCCGTTACCTAGGGGACCAAGTCAGTAGCAGGGGTGGATGCTCTGAAAGTGTAGCTGCTAGAATAAGAATAGCCTGGGCAAAGTTCAGAGAGCTCCTACCTCTGCTGGTGACAAAAGCCTCTCACTCAGAGTAAAAGGTAGACTGTATGACGCATGTGTATGAACAGCCATGCTATATGGCAGTGAAACATGGGCTGTGACTGCTGAAGACATGTGTAAGCTTGCAAGGAATGAAGCCAGTATGCTCCGCTGGATGTGTAATGTCAGTGTGCATACACAACAGAGTCTAAGCGCCCTGAGAGAAAAGTTTGATTTAAGAAGCATCAGATGTGTTGTGCAAGAGAGATGACTGTGCTGGTATGGTCATGTGTTGCAAATGAATGAGGACAGCTGTGTGAAAAAGTGCCACACCCTAGCAGTTGAGGGAACCTGTG
>NC_068983.1:86911667-86916495 GCF_001194135.2 Octopus bimaculoides
AAGTGCCACACCCTAGCAGTTGAGGGAACCTGTGGAAAAGGTAGACTCAGGAAAACCTGGGATGAGGTGGTGAAGCACGACCTTTGAACATTAGGCCTTACCAAGGAAATGACTAGTGACCGAGACCTTTGGAGATATACTGTGCTTGAGAAGTCCCAACAAGCCAAGTGAGACCATAGCCCATGGCCTATGCCAGTGGGTGTAACCAGCCCACTTATGAATACCCCTCATTCATTGGACAATGAACTTTGCTTGCGAAGACCTATTGAGGCAAGTGAAAACAAATCAAAATCACTGACATGGCCAATGACAGTATCTCCTGATTGTCACTCGTGCCAGTGGAACATTAAAAGCACATCCAAGTATGATCGTTGCCAGGGCCACGGATTGGCTCCCATGCCGGTGGTACATGAAAAGTACCATTCAACTGTGGTCGTTGCCAGCGTTGCCTTACCGGCACATGCACCGGTTGTACGTGCAAGTAACATTCGAGCGTGGTCATTGCCAGTGCCACCGGACTGGCTCCCGTGCAGGTAGCACATAAAAAACACCTTTTGAGCATGGCTATTGCCAGAACCGCCTGACTAGCCCTCGTGCTGGTGGCACGTAAAAGCACCCACTACATTCTCAGAGTGGTTGGCGTTAGGAAGGGCATCCAGCTGTAGAAACTTTGCCAGATCAGATTGAACCTGGTGCAGCCTCTAGCTCACCAGTCCTCAGTCACACCGTCCAACCCATGCCAGCATGGAAAGCGGACATTAAACGATAATGATGATGATGATATATATGTAATCTTTTACTTATTTCATTCTTTCAACTGCAGGGCTGTGACCATGCTGGGGCACTGGTTTGAAGGATTTTACTTGAATGAATGAAGCCAAGTAATTATTTTTTATAGATATACCATGATGTTAGAGCTGTATAGTTTTCATGAAGTATTGTCTCATATGTTTTTGATTTTTTTTAAAACCAAACCAATGCATGTTATAAAACTAATACAGGTTGATAGTTTTACTTGGTTTTTCATTATTTCAGGGTTAGGCCCCTTCTTCATGAAATTATTGGAGTAAAGTTGTTATTTGCTAACTTCTCTGTCCTGTACACACACACTACAGAACAGAAAAGTCAGTGATGTACGTATATATCATCATCATTTAGTGTCTGTTTTCCATGCTGGCTTGGTTAGACAAGTTGACTGGAGCTGGAGAGCTGCACCAGGCTCCAGTCTATTTTAGCTTGTTTTTTTTTTGTATGGCTGGATGCCCTTCTTAATGCCAACCACTTCACAGAGTGTAGTGGATACCTATTACATGTCATTCCTATCCTCACATATTTTCTTCTATAGACAAACAGACAAATAGACATATACATAAACATAAATATATATCCATAGACAAAAAACATGTGAGGATGAGGATAGGGAAAAGAGAAATTTCTTAAACGTATAAATGTAATTTGTGTAACTCCTGAACATTTTTATTTGTTTTCTAGTCAAATATGTACTGGTGTTGACTTTGCTGACTCAGTGGAATTCAAGGATGACTGTCTTCCAACTGCTAACAGAAATATGCTTATGTTGGCAGTGAGAATACACGATGATCTGATGGAGGTAGGTCAAAATCAAAAGATTTAAGAATTAACTCTTAAACAATTAAGTGCTGCACTGTGTCACAAAAATTCATTTATGCAATGAACTTTTTTTTTGTTTTTTCTATTGTGTGGTAAGAAGTTTGCTTCCCAACTGTTTGGTTCTGGGTTCCATCCCACTGCATGGCACCTTGAGCAAATGTCTTCTACTATAGCCCCTGACTGACCAAATCTTTGTGAGTAGATTTGGTAGACGGGAACCAAGGAAGACCCATTGTGTGTGTGTGTGTGTGCGCGCACGTGCCACAGCTTGACAACCAGTGTTGGTTTGTTCTCTAACTTAGCAGTTTGGCAAAAAGAGACCAATCGAATAAGCACCAGGATTAGAAATAAAAGTACTGGGGGTCGATTTATTTCACGAAATCCTTCAAGGCGTGCCCCAGCTTGGCCGCAGTCTAATGACTGAAACAAGTAAAGGATATAGAATAAAAGAATTCAGGAGCAGAAGGGCAATTCTTCTGACTCTTTGAGGGTTTGCAGGACTGGTGGTAAGGAAGGAAAAAGGTATCTTCAGACTGGAGACCTGGACTCCGCTAAAGGCATTCACAATGCCAGATAGTTGTTATTAAACCGGATGACGGATGAAAGCTTAGAAGATTAGTGTCTGCTCACTGCATCAAACGTTTATTTCATCAATGCAGAATTTCATAGAAAAGAGTTATGCAAGGGAAATAACTCTTTCCATCAGTATCTATGTAAGTAGGCTCATCTGTATGGAGTAACTTAACGTTAAGGAGTGGAATGTACAGTATCCCGTAATTTAGACCATCTCAAAGCTTTTTTTTATCACTACTTAAACTTCCTGTGACTAAAAAAGTGTTTATCAAGTATTTTTATATTAATCGCATAAACAAGAGAGTTTTAGTTTTGTAAAACTATTGTATCTAATGTGGGACACCTGGGAAAATGATTTTTTATTGAATCGTTTAACAGTTAAGGAACTGTCTTTTTTGCTTTAACCTTGCCGTGGTCAGTGTTCTATGAACAATATGATATTCTATATATGGCCACCTCCTGATGCTTACTTTTGGTTTTGTTATTTTTAAATATGTATGAAAAGGTTGAAGAATAAATGTAATTTATTAGAAAAATAACATCTCAGAGAGAAGCTTAACTGATCTCCCTATGCTATACTCTCAGTACATAAATATACTAGGTATACCTTCACCCTTTCTGGTGTATTAGCTACTTCTTTTTTTTCCATTTATCACTACACCCTCAATATGGCCCTAGGAAGTGAGTGGAAAAAATAACCACCAAAGTAGCATATGAGCCAAATGATGAGTCCAAGTCAATTGCAAATTTTAGATGAAGGTCTAAAAATATTGTTGATGGATTTGAGAAGTTTGCTGTTTCAAACTGCAACGAACCAATGAGAAAATACCTTGATATAATGCACGAACTTCGAATATGGTTATGTTTTTAATACGTGTTTGAAAGAAAATTCATTCTTCATATATTGACCCAGGTTTTATTCCTGCCATGGGAATACATTCTTTTATAGTTGAAAGGATTAAATGCCACCATGGATGATAAAATAAGTACCAATTGAGTACTGGGGAGGGTTATGTAATCGACTTATCCCCCCTCCCCCGAAGTTGCTGGCCTTGTACCAAAATATTAAACCGTTGTTGTTGTTGTTGTTAAGGTACTGAGCTAGCAGAATCTTTAACACGCTAGATAAAATGCTTAGCAACATTTCTTCTGTCTTTATGTTCTGTGTTCAAATTCCGCCAAGGTCAACTTTGCCTTTCATCCCTTCGGGGTCGATAGAATAAGTACAAATCAAGCACTGGGATTGATATAAACAACTAGCCACCTCCCCTAAAATTTCAGGCCTTGTGACTATAGTAGAAAGAATTATTATTATTATTGGGGTTATCCTTCAGATCTCTGAAGATGATCAGCTTTATACTTCATGAATCCTGGGGGGCCTTATTATGCCAATTTCAGCTTGGAATTCATAGTTACATTGGGGGCACATAATCACAGAGTCAGGACTCAGTGGGATTCATGCTTTCTATGCAACCCTCCTCTTTTTAGCTTCTCTGGTCATATCAAAGTATTATACTTCAGAGTAGAAAGCACTTCACCACAGTGAATGATCTTGAGCAAGATGTTCCCAGGTAGACTGCTCTGAGATATACATTTTCAAGATTGTCTTGAGCATGTCTTTGGATCTACTAGTTCACTACAGAAGATCAGTTTGGGGAGTCTGGGGTTGAGCATGCAAACTACATATCCACTACACTGCAGCTGAAAGGTTTTTTAGAGAAGCATACATGTTTGACATATTAGCTCTCTCAAGCTCAGTTGTATTGGGAATTTTTCACAGGCATGTTATGCAAAAGTGATAGTGAAGGGAAAGCAAAGATAGCCAGCTTTACCTTTGGACATCTGCATCACAGGATCTGGAAAAGATCTGGTCTGACTACATAAAACAAAACTTGACATAATCAAAGTTGTCATGGTGACTACACTATGGTTGTGAAACCAGGACAGTTTACCAAAGACGTAAACACATACATACATACACAGCAATACCGACATACACACATCACCTCACATCTCACCACCAAATCTAACTACAGCTTCTAACCTGTTAGTTCCATTCCTACACACATACATCAATCACATAAACACAAACACACACACAATCACTCAAACTAGCCATTTTCACAATCTCCTGCCTTCAACAACTACTTTGTCTGTCTCTCCACTTCCAGTCACTTCAGCCATGTAACAACACCTGCTTTTCTTGGACTATTTTTTTCTTTCTCTCCAGACTTTTCCTCTTTCTGATGAAGAACCATGCTCAGAATGTCACATAACTCCTCTTTTTTCCATCTTAAACTGAGCGTCATTCACTGTGTATGTCCTTTTGACTTTTGATTTTTTTTTCCCATTTCTGTTTTTATTTTTGATTTGCTTTATATATATATATATCATCATCATCATCATCATCATCGTTTAACGTCTGCTTTCCATGCTAGCATGGGTTGGACGATTTGACTGAGGACTGGTGAAACCGGATGGCAACACCAGGCTCCAATCTAATTTGGCAGAGTTTCTACAGCTGGATGCCCTTCCTAACGCCAACCACTCAGAGAGTGTAGTGGGTGCTTTTACGTTTCACCCGCACGAAAACGGCCACGCTCGAAATGGTGTCTTTTATGTGCCA
>NC_068983.1:86918576-86921565 GCF_001194135.2 Octopus bimaculoides
CTATCAACTCGGATAGCTGGTCCCTCTATTGGGTCGACATACGGCAGGCTCTCTTCCTCCCATTCATTCTCTTTATTAAGCAATCTATCGTAGTGGCATCTCCAGACCTCTTTCTTTGCATCCTCATTTAGTGCAAGCGTACCATCATCCATGCGAACACATTTCTCTCCTACATCACTATTCTCTCTCCTACACTGTCTTGCAACACGAAATACCTCGAGTCTTTGGTCCTCACAGCGCAGAACATTGGCAAATCTTTTCTTATCTGCTTCCCCTCTGGCTAAATAAACCTGTCGCCTAGCCTCCCTTCTGGCACATTGGTACAATTCCCTGCTACCACCGTTCTTCCAGTCCTTCCAAGCCTGTTATATATATATATATATCATCATCATCATCATCATTGTTTAACATCTGCCTTCCATACTGGCATGCGTTGGACAGTTTGAGAGGAGCCAGCCAGGCAGTTGACTACATCAGACTTCTGTGTCTGTTTTGGCATGGTTTTTATGACTGGATGCCCTTTCTAACACCAACCACCCTGCAGAGTGGACTGAGTACTTTTTGCATGGCACCAGCACTGGCAGTCACCAAGTAACTTGTAAGACAAGGAATCTTTGAAAATGAAAATGTGAATATTAAAACAATGGTGATATGTATATATTATACATACTTATAGAACATATAAGTTTCAGTTATAACAATCGTAGAAACTTAACTCTGAAGCTGTAAACATGAAAATTAGTAAGTAATTAGTGTTTTATTTAAATCTAAAATTTTAGTTTATTACATTAAACTAGATACAAATAGATAATATTTTTATGTAAATCTTCAGTTTAATTTTATTTCAATTATTATTATGTTTATTATAAATTTACAAATTTCATATGCTTGTGTGTGTGTCTATATATATATATATATATATATATATATATGTATTCTCTTGCCCTATACTCTGATTTTTTCTCTTCATTGCCTTTTCATATAAATATCAAACCAATTTGTTTCCCTTTATCTGAAACATTCATCTACCATTTTTGTTTACAGAGCTCTTTAAACGCAAGAGATGTTCTTATCAATGACTTCAGGACAGTATTAGATGCACTGATCTATCTGACAAGTGGTTACGCTTTCTTAGTTAAACCAGGTAAGGAAATGTATGCATATATGTGTGTTGTGTATTGTGTAATAAACGAAGATGAATAGAAAATGGCAGTTATAAATATGTTATAAATATGTTATAAATATTTCATGTTATAAATATTTCAATAGCATGGCAATGTATTTGCAATCAGTCTATTAAATTAACCAAAATTGACATATGTATGTATGTGTGTGTGTGTGTACTGAGTGCAGTGAATAGACTGTTGTCTAAATTATGCAAAAATGAAAATAACACTGGCATCTCATTTTAACAGATATATTCACCAAAATGACATAAAAATATCTTGAAATACTAAAGAGTAAATTTATTCAATAAAATCGCCATTGGTTTCAACCATGGCCTCCAGATGACTTTGGAATCTCCTGCAACTCTTCTGGATGGTCTCCTTATTTAAGTTGGTGAATGCTGCCATAATCCTTGCCTTCAGTTCATCTTTAGTGTTAAAAGGAGTTTTGTTGGTCTCTCACTCAACTGCAAGATGAGGACAAATATCCATCAAATGTAAATAATGTAAATAAATTACAGTTTCACAAATTTCTCTGATTTTCAAAAGCTGAGATAGAAAATTGTGAAGTTATGCTGCAACTGTCTTGCTGCTGTTTGACAGTTGCATGGTTAAGTTTCCAAAAATTAAAAAGTAAAAAATCTAAACAAATCCCTATGCATTTTCAACTTCTTTATGTATGTATGTATGTATGTATGTACGTATGTGTGTGTGTGTGTGTATGTATGTATGTATGTATGTATGTATGAATGAATGAATGAATGAATGAAAGTGACGCTCAAAACGTTTGGTGAGAGTCATATATATTTTTAATTACACTTTGACTCAGCTTCATATGACTTAAAGTTTCATGGGTACGTAGGACCCATGCAAGTTCTCTGACTAATGTAAGCATGTTAATGTGGACCTTCAAATGATGATACACGCACTCTCGCAATACACACTCGCACACATATATGTGCGTGTATTAAATCCGGTTTCAATTCAGGCTTGAATACCTTTCCACTTCATATACTTCACTAATCACACCGTGACTCACTATTTTATTCTTCCAAATGTTTTAAGCTACCAAGAGAAGACATCGAGAAATAACTCTAGTACAGCGCCATAGCGTTCTATATTCAGGGAGGGGCATGCTGATTTTTAAAATTTGCGTGTGTGTGTGGTTGATTGATTAGAATTATGGCTATTAAAAAAATTGTAATTTGGCTATGCCAATTTGTCCGTTCCTTTCCTATCCCACACAAGCCGATTCCACTCCCACTGCATGGACTGCCGCTTCCTATGACACACACTGCATCAGATAATGTAGTCCTCCATACTTCTGAAAAGATAGGATGATTACGGCTGGAGGACTTTTGATATGTCTGCTCGATCACGCCTGGAATTGAATTAACATCCATCAACCAGCACAGTTGTCTCCCTTGCATTCGTTTTATTTACTTATTCTTTTGGTTCAGTCATTTGACTGCGGCCATGCTGGAGCACCACCTTTAGTCCAACAAATCGATCCCAGGACTTATTCTTTGTAAGCCTAGTACTTATTCTATCGGTCTCTTTTGCCGAACCGCTAAGTTACGGGGACGTAAACACACCACTATCGGTTGTCAAGCAATGTTGGGGAGACAAACACAGACACACAAACATATACACACACATACACATATATATATATATATATATATATACATATATACATATATACGACGGGCTTCTTTCAGTTTCCGTCTATCAAATCCACTCACAAAGCTTTGGTCGGCCCGAGGCTATAGTAGAAGACACTTGCCCAAGGTGCCATGCAGTATGACTGAACCCAGAACCAA
>NC_068983.1:86922384-86927338 GCF_001194135.2 Octopus bimaculoides
ATATATATATATATATATATATACGATGGGCTTCTTTCAGTTTCCATCTTCCAAATCCACTCACAAAGCTTTGGTCAGTCCAAGGCTATAGTAGAAGACACTTGCCCAAGGTGCCATGCAGTATGACTGAACCCAGAACCAAGTGACTGGGAAGCAAGCTTCTTACCACACAGTCACACCTGATGAAATCATATACAAACTCTCAATTACATTCCACAGAGTAATCTGCATAGTAAAGATTTGAATATGACCTTACTCAAATATATTATATACAACTGCTTCATGCAACTTTATTTACTTTATATTTTAGTTCTAACAGATGAAAATTTGCTAAAGCTACTGATGACTGATGATGTTGTTATTGGAACAGAAATCATCAATTTAATTCGTACCATATTGCGCCTGAATTGGTATGGTTTATTCTTCCCTTTTATTCTTCATTCTCAACCTTCACTTCATATGTGTGACTTAAAAGTCACACATATGATGACCTGTTATATGGTACCATTGTGGTGCCATTTAGCAGGTCATAAAGACCAGTGATGGCAAACCTATGGCACAGGTGTCAACAGTGATATTGCAAGATTTTAGTTGACACCCATTGAGCTTTGAAAACGAAAAAAATCGCCATTATAAAAAGTTTGTCTGTAAGCATTTACCAAAAACAAAAATACATAATATATACATGTACATAGACACAGACATAATATACACATATATATATAGACATAATATACACAGATATGATATACACATATACATAGATACAGACATGGTTGTGTGGTTAAGAAGTTGGCTTTGCAACCATGTGG
Source organism: Octopus bimaculoides (assembly GCF_001194135.2). Classification (NCBI taxonomy): domain Eukaryota; kingdom Metazoa; phylum Mollusca; class Cephalopoda; order Octopoda; family Octopodidae; genus Octopus; species Octopus bimaculoides. Next base: position 86,923,197 of record NC_068983.1, read on the forward strand.
TTTCAGGTTCAGTTCCACTGCACAGCATGTTAGTCTTCTACTTTAGCCCTTGGTCAACCAACATTTTGTAAATGAATTTGGCAGATCGAAACTGAAAGCCCATCGTTTATACATGTGTGTGTGTGTGTGTGTGAATGTTTATATTCTATGACTGCACAAAAAATCTTGCACTATAATCAAAGCTGCCTATTGACATTTCCCTGTCCACAAATCACCTGGTAGCTTTGCACTTTCAAAGTTAAGTGGAATGAAGGCAGTGCTCCAGCATGGCCAGTCCAAAGACTGAAACAAGTAGAAGATAAATATAAAAGAAGATATATATATATTTCTCTCCCAAACTTTCCTAATACACCTTGATCTTGTCATAGGATTATTATCTTCCTTTGATATGTTATGTTTACTGCAAAAAAATACCACAGAATTTCTAAATAACTTCACACCCATACAGAGTCAACTTCCAAAGAACTTATATGTAAAATAAACAAACATTATTCACTGATTCTTCTTAGTTTTAATTTTTCCAACTGTACCATGCCATTCAATATAGATTTTATTTTCTTCATCAATTCTTGACAATAAAAAAAATGGTTTTTATCTGTTTTATGTGTCTTTCTTTTAAACTTCCCAGGCAAGTACTCAAGCAATTAGATAGCAAAATTCTCCATACTTTTCTTGATGAAATCATATACAAACTGTCAGTTTACACAGAACCTAAAATTCAAATGTAAGTCAAGTTATCCTATTTGTCTTTTTTGTCACGTTTTGTTTTTCTCATAATACTAAATGGTATTTGATATGTTTTAGGCAAATGATGAAACTAAGGAAATGAAGACTTGATTACCTAAGGGATTTAGTGAGTGATTTTTCTTCTTTATGTGTGGAAAATATCAATAAGGCTACATATAGACAAGATGAACATATTGCATTGTCAAGGTTGATTAGAATTCCACATCTCTGCAAACACTTTCCACTGTGACCAACTTTTCAAACTAATGAGGAACCATTTTTATTCCTTTTTCTTTGGAAATTTTTTCTCAAGAAGACAATCATAGTGGTGGTAGTTGATGCTACCAATCTCCTGAAGGAAACTATATTTCGGTTCATTTTTCGAAATTGTTGATACTGTCTGTCAGTTACAATTCCTGAAAGAAGCATCATCAATGTTTCAGCGACAGGAGTGAGATTTGAACTCAGAATGCATATAGCCAGAACAGATACAACATGTTCCATAATCCAATGCTCTAACAATTCCACCAATTCATATCACATTTGTCCAACCCATACTAGCACGGAACATGGACGTTAAATGATGATGATGATGATGATCTTCTTCTTCTTTACAGAGCTTCCTGCAACTGTATTTTGGAATTCTGTGAACATTATCCTGCTCTCATAGATTTGCTGTGCACAAAATACAAGTAAGTAGCTTTTATAGACCTTACATTAGTTAACAGCAAAGTTTGTGGGTAAATGTGTGGTCGTGATGGACTTAATAACTTACATTTTAATAACAAATGTGTAAGTAGTAATAACAATCAGTAATTAAGCCTTTCTACTATTGACACTAGGCCTGAAATTTTGGAGAGGGGGACAGTCAATTGCATATCAGTAATTAATAACAATAATTACATTTGATGAATGAATGTGTAAGTAGCAATAACAGTAATATCAGTAGATAATAATATTGGTAATTGACAATGATGATTTTAATAATAAATGTGTAAGTAGCAATAATGATAATATTGTTTGTATGAGTGCATCTGTACTGGCCATTGTTTCTAGTTATCATATTAGCAGTGTCAAGGGCAGTTCTTTGAAAATGGCTGTATTTAAACATTGGTGGCAGTATTTAGAAATTCATTGATGCTAGAATTTTGTTGAATGTATTAAAATAAAAGAGACTGTCTGAGTGGATGTTGGGGGATGGAAAATAATTCATTGACAGTTAAGATTTTATAATCCTTTCAGTTGATAAGGCTGCACTGAAAACTACATCTTTGCAAGTCAATGAGAAAGCCTCTGTGTGATTACTCAACCTATTTGAAATAGCAGTCAATTCTCCCTCATATTACACATATTACTGTCTTATGTAAGGACAGAACATTAAATAATCTCCTACCTCTATGAAAAAACAAAATGATCATTATTTAAATACCTTTGTTCATTGAGCTCTCCTTAGTAAGGATTGGCCTGAGGCTGAACAACGTCTTTGTGAAATGAAGGAGCCTTTAGGTTGTTACTTGACTTGCTAGTAACAGCAACCAAATATCCCTCAAATTACATCCCAAACTTCCCTGTAGCATCTGTCCTGACTTCAGCCACCTTGTTTCAAAGAGATCTGGTACTGCAAACTTGTAGAGCTTCATCTCAACAGCAATCTGGGTCTTTTCTTTCTTTTATAGTATAAGGCTACTAACCCTACACTTACCACCCTTCTCCTTCTTTCTGAACCAAGCTTGGGGCCAGCTATGGCAGAGTGAGAAACGAATGAAATATTGAGTAATGTGGTCATAGATCTATTGTGCTGAGCAAAAGATGGGATGGTCAGAGTTAGAAGAATTTTGATCATAGATCTACTCAATCACTCTGATCTGGGGTTAAGTAACAGAAGAAGCGTCTCTATTCAGCATGATAATTAAATTGGCAAATCTGCCTTATGAAGCCTTTTTATTTCAAGGATACACATGGAGGCTCACTTTTTGATGCAAATAAAAGAGGGATTAATTCTTTTTTTCCAAGAACATTAGTAATACAACACAATTGAACCACTCTAATCAGAAATTAATATTTTACAAATGTAAAAAGTATTTCTTTATAAATATATTTTTACATGGTAATCCTTTGAGTATACCTATGAACATGTATATACCATGCAATTTCTTTATTTCCTTCTAGAGGTCTACGCATAATTCTCATGAAGCAAGCTGAAAAAATCCATTGCAGAGAACTGAAGCCTCTTCTGGTATTACTAAATGCTGGTTCTTCTGAACGAGTCCAAAAGCAGGTGAAAGCATGTTGAAAAATATAACATATTTATTACTTACCTTTTAATAGCTCATTCATATGTTATTGATATTCATTGTATTTTATTCCTTTATATTCATATTTGAGACAAAGGTTAGTGGAAATAATCAAGCCATTTGAGCAACAAAGTCAATAAAATTACAGTATTTGTTGGAGAGAGAGGACTCCCCTCTCTCTATCTCTTTCTCACTCACTCACTCGCTCAATTGTAAGTTCCAGTTCAGTAGAAATTAATCTTACCTTTTACTCCACTAGAATTAATAAGAATAATACCAAATCAATTCAGAGTACAATCTATACGAAGTATAATTAGCTTTCTCCTTTGTCAAAATATTTGGGATGTATGGTCTGTTTTATTTTTGTCTTTTATTTTTATCCCATCATAATCTCTCTTGATCTGTGTTTTAGAAACATCATCAGGCAGTTGAAAAGATTCAGAGTGCTTGGAGAGGATATATAACTCGGAAAAAACTGAAGAAAGCAAACGAAGCAATAAGCAAGCTTCAAAAATGTTATTTGTAAGTGTTCTTTCAATTCTACTTCTTTGCTTATTTGACTATAGGCCTTATTAGATGTGAGAAAAGACCAGATATTCTTGTATACAGATCAAAAACCTTGAAATGTCAAGTTGCATTATCCTCCTGGCAGAATCAGTCAATAACTTCAGAAGTTAAGGCAGCTGGAAATAGATCTGTCTTGAACAGATTCAAATTCAAGATTATGGATAAAGGATTATTAAAAGTTTGGCACTGAGCCTTGATTCAAGCAGCTCAGTGTTAATCAAGGTGAATCTTCCACTGACATGGAGCATGATGCAGTCCTGTGACACACCAGACTCTGTCAAACCATCCAACCCATGCCACTATGGAAAGCAAACATTAAATTATCATGTTGTTGTTATTGGTGGTGGTGGTTACAACATAAGCCAAAATACCTTGTGGTGTTTATTCTAGCTCTCTGCTGAGTTCAAAACCAGCTAAGGTCAACCTTGTCTTTCAGCCTTTCGGGTTGATAAAGCACAGAACCAGTCCAGAATTATGGATTGGCAGAATTGTTGAATCATTGAATAAGATGCCTTGTGGTATTTGTTTGCAATATATATATATATATATATATAT
>NC_068983.1:86927348-86934920 GCF_001194135.2 Octopus bimaculoides
ATATATATATATATATATATATATATGCACACACACACTCACCATTGTGTTGAGGCTGGCTTAGGAATTTCATGCAGCAATGTAAACTTCAGTAAGGATGATTTTGTTTTTCTCAGAAGAGTTCATTGCACAACACTGGCATAATGAGCTCCAGCTAGTTAAACATATGTAGCTTACATTTTACCTATTCCACTCCCTCAATTAGGAATTTTATTTGCATTTTTAGAAACATTAGTTGCTAACAGTAACCAGTATAGAAACTATCAGCTTGTTGAATTTCTTTGCTACTTCAATATGGGGAAAAGTGTGTAACTCTTGTTGCCATTAAATTGTTATTTTATTTTATTTTATTATATACCTTCCACTTTTTGTTCTCTATACTAACCAGTTACTGCTTAAGGCTTACAAACTTCCTACACTAGGATCCCTGGGTCATATTTATATACTGATATATATATTCTTTTATACTTTTACTTGTCTCAGTCATTTGACTGCAGTCATGCTGAAGCACCACACTTTGTCAAGCAAATTGATCCCAGGACTTATTCTTCGTAAGCCTAGTACTTATTCTATCGGTCTCTTTTGCCAAACAGCTCAATTACAGGGACATAAACACACCAGCATCAGTTGTCAAGTAATGTTGGGGAGACAAACGCAGACACACAAACACACACACATTATATATATATATATATATATGTATGTATGTATGTATGTACACACGTACATATGTTGAATTCAACTTACATTGAAAGTCAACAATCAAAGTTTGTTTTAGAAGCATTGAGATGTATTGAAAGATACAGATAAGGGAATAATTTTATTCTCAAATGCAGGATTATGTTAATGTTATATAGCATGAACAGGATAAACTATCCATATTTTGCAGAAAAATCTGTTGGTGGCCAGATTCTTTTGCAAAATATGGATAGTTTATCCTGTTTATCCTATATTTGAGAATAAAATTATTTCCTTATCTGTATCTTTCAATACATCTCAACACTTCTAAAACAAACTTTGATTGGTGACTTTCAACGTTAAGTTGAATTTAACGTGTATATATATATAAGTTTATCATAGGAACACTTTGCAATTAATGAATTTTTTTGTACTTTGTTGTGCCAAGTTCATGTATCTACCTCAAGAACTTGAAGACAGTAGGAAAATACTGTACTGTATCCCCAGTGTTTCCCATTTTTACCTTTTACCATTTAATCAAGAAGAGAAAGCTAGTGTTCGTATTGTTTATATCTTCAAAGAATTCAAGACTGCTGAGAAGGAAAAAGGGAATTATCATCAAGCTAATGATCTGGCCTGAATGCTTGCAACAGAATGAACTCCACTAAAAACAACCAAGGATCAGGTGATTGTGTTAAACCAGGTAATGGTTTAAGTCAAGAACTCAAAACACAAAAAGCTGGAATTGATACTGCAAGACAACACACTCAATGCTCAAACAATTCCACTAATCTACCATCCTGGATTAGTATTTTATTTTATTGACTCAGTTAATTCCATAGCTAGTGTGTTCGCTTGTATATCTATCATCCTAACAATAAGACAAGTGGGGGAACATTTTTTTTTATAGGGAATCTTTGAATATGGGTATAAGAATCAAGTCCATAATATAAAAGAGAAGTATGTTTTGAAGGAGCAACCTAGTGATATGAAAGCATCTGAGTTGAGTATCCAGTTCATTTCTTACATATTACTGGATCAGTATTTACTTTATTTTTAAGGCAGTAAAACCCATATTATATGCTATTCCATTGAAACTATAGTCACTTGGAAATTGTACTAAGGAAACATAGAAACTGTCTTACCTAAAAAGTATGTACTATACTAAAAGTAAACCAAAAATTGTTTAGGATATAGGAACTTCAGAAAATGATTTGCCATCTTCAATTCAATTTAACTCTGTGTTATTCTTAATTTTAGATCACGCAAAGAAACCAGAGAGAAAGAACAAGAGAATTTACGAGAATTATCTCAGAAGAATGAACAAATGCAATCTTTCCAATTGCTCAAAATGCGTTCATTTCGAGAAAAGCAATTGCAAAAGATGGAACTAACTCCAGCCTGTTAGTTTATTGGTATTTATATTACCGTTTTCAAGTGTAATCATAGTGTGGGCATTAAAAATGTAGACAGCCAATATGATAGAGCATAAGACAAGAGGTCAGTGGTTTGCACCCAGTCACTAACATTTCATTTTGTTTATAGCTAAGACATCTGTGTTGACTGAGCAGAATTATCATCAAAAGTATTCCAGCCAATCCTATCTTTTTACTTCTTTTCTGAAACATATTTAGGAGTATAGTATCTTTTGTGTTTTTAAGACAGTAGGCTTTGATGTGAGGAAAATCTGAATGTTATTTCTTGTACCAGACAAGGATTCTGGATTATTTTTCCTCTTTTTTTTACTTAATTTTTGAGAGCAGCCGGGTTTATTTTTAGTATTCTTGTTTGTGAGAGCAGTCGAGTTTATTTCAGATATTCTCATTTAAAAAATCATCTCTGTCTAACTGTTGAGAGGATGTTGGTGTTGCCTTGGTGGAGGTTTGTGCTCTCTGAGTGCTCTTGTTCACATTGTTTTCAATTTATCATGCATTATCTTGTAGCTTCAAGATTTTGAAGATGTGACTGTTTGTTTTTAGAATGACATTATATTGTAGATGTGAGAGACTAGATCTAACCAGTTTGAACGAAAAATAATTGAAGTATTTGGGCCAAAGATGGACGGTTTAAATGCTAAAGGGTTAATCAAAATAATCAGCTGGGCTTTTCTTCTTTGTTTTTTTGTGAACAAGCAGTAGAGAAGTGTTTATAAAATGCCATTCAGTGAAAGATGGAGCTAAACTAATAGAAGTGTAAGAACTACTAATATAGAATTTCCCCTCATTGTTAGAATGTTGCTGAGCAACAATCAAGACACTTAATTCCTCAAAGCAGCAACTAACCACTGTAGAAGCAGTCACAGTGCTTTAAAATTAATAAGTGGTTCATTATATGCGAATGCAATCAAAAAAGAAGTTGAATGATCACACTGGTCTCATCTAAATGTCATCAGTAAATAGACTGCATTAATTATTCCTGTAGTAATTAACTCAAATATCTAACCTAACACAGATTAATTAATGAGGCTGTGCGATTAACCTTTTTCTCTCTCTTTTTTTCTTGTTCCATGCGTGTTCCAAAACATAAGGGACATTACTTATGCCTAGCTTCCTAAATATTAAACTGACATAAGAGTTATCTCCCTTAAACACTAACTTTGGTTAAAACAACATCGATTGCTAGTGCCGAATTCACGAGATAATAGTGTCGATATTTTTACGTTTTATTTCATTTACTTATTTTAGTTTGAGTTAAAATGAATCTATGTATATATATAATTCATGATTTTAATTTAATACAGATCAAATCCTTAAATATCAAGCTGAAGAAATGGAGAATGCTGCTATTTGTATTCAGAAGAATTGGAGAGGATATCGAATTAGATGCCAGCAGAGTAAATTTCATACGGAATATATACAGCGTAGAGCAGCTATTAAAATCCAGAGAGCAGTAAGTCGAAAATTATTTAATTTTTGTGGTAGAATGTATAGACAAATTTTGAAACTTCTTTTTAATAAAATCAATTGAAAAAAAACCAAATGATCAAAATCATTTTCTCAATGTCACATCCCATACACACACATCACTAGGATTGATATTTACAAAAAACATTCTTAAATGGTTAGGAAAATAATAGACACCTAACTGAATATCCGAAAAAAAATATGTTTATGTATTTGTTTTGCAAGATTACTGATGTGAAATCATGTGTTGAAACAGATATTGTTATATTTCAGGATGGTCATTTTCTTTTTTCTTGTCAATTAAACACACACACACTATATATTCGTTCTTCACTTGTTTATTATTGTTGTTATTTTATGTCCATTGTCTGGAAATTTTTTGTCACACATCCTATGACAAAAGTTTTCCAGACAATAGACATAAAATAATAAACAAGAACAAATATATAGTGTGTGTGTTTATTTGGCAAGAAAAAAGAAAATGATCACCCCAAGATATAACAATAAAAAAAAATACTTCTTGTTTATATCCAACTTAAGATGAATGTCTGGTTAGGATGCTAAATATTGTGGTATTAGCCTTGAGAGGTTTTCTCATTTAGACCTATGATGCATAAAAGCTCAGACATGTATTGTAGCAAACAAGAATTGTCTGCTATGGGTGTCAGAACTGCCTGATCATGTGATCTCTTTCTTCTGGACTTCTTCAGTAATAGGGGTCCAGTGACTGCATACCAGCCAAATATTGTTGTTGTTGGCACTCTGTCGCTTACGACGTCGAGGGTTCCAGTCGATCCAATCAACGGAACAGCCTGCTCGTGAAATTAACATGCAAGTGGCTGAGCACTCCACAGACACGTGTACCCTTAACGTAGTTCTCGGGGATATTCAGCGTGACTCAGTGTGACAAGGCTGACCCTTTGAATTACAGGCACAACAGAAACAGGAAGTAAGAGTGAGAGAAAGTTGTGGTGGAAAAGTACAGCAGGGTTCGCCACCATCCCCTGCCGGAGCCTCGTGGAGCTTTAGGTGTTTTCGCTCAATAAACACTCACAACACCCAGTCTGGGAATCGAAACCGCGATCCTATGACCGCAAGTTCGCTGCCCTAACCACTGGGCCATTGCACCACCACTAGCCAAATATTACAACCATGATATATAGAATTTTCGTGTCTTTTTAGTAATTGATATCATGAATAGCCAGTAAGCTTATTTTAAAATAACTGTTAGCAACGGAAGCAGTATTAATACCAAAAAGTAATCTTTATATCCAACTTAAGTGGAAGTTGTGTTAGAACACTGAATATTGCATTATTAGCTTTGAGAGATCCTCTCATATAGGTGCATGGTGCATAAAAGCACAGACATATATCACAGCAAATGAGAATTGTCTGTGATGGGCACCTGCACCTACATGAGAAGACCTCTCAATATGCAGCATTCTTACAAGACATACACATTAAGTTGGATATTAAGGTTGCCGTTTGGTACTACTACAAATTCCATTGCTAATAATTAGCTGTTGTTTAGTTACAGATCAGCCTTGATTGAGCAGATCTATGATCAAAAGAATTTCAACCATAAATTCCCTGTCTTTATATTTCATAGATAGTGTATTCAGAAGATTATCCAATGTGTTGTTCATTTCAAGAGTAGTAGAGTGATTTGAGAAAGATTTGGCTGCTGTTTCTTGCAGATTGAACTACAGCAGACCTCCCTTTTTGATGCAGTAATTGTTGACATAAAATCTAGCACAAACTTGAAAATGAAAAGCCCTATCCAAATATAAACTGTCATTTCTGGATGTGTACATCTCATCTATTTTGCCATAGTTGCACAGGTCAGATGGATTTTCTATGGCTGGATGCCCTTCCTGTTGCCAACTTTCACTTAATTCAAACATATTTTTCACAGAAGAGTAGAAATGAATGACATGCCATGATGTCAAAACATAAGGATTCACACACACACACATATGGAGGGCTTCATTTCAATTTCCATCTTCCAAATCCATTCACAAAAGCTTTGGTCATTCTGGTGCTGTAGCCAAAGACACTTGCCCAAAGTGCTGCACAGTAGAACCGAATCTAAAACCACAGCTAGGAAGTAAGCTTCTTAATCATACAACTGTGCCCTTGTGTGTTTCAAATGATCTGCTTCTTTGTACTAGAATATATTTAGTATTTCCCTCTTTATCTTTTTTACATGTGTTGTAACTTACAGATTTTATGCTGATAATTCATCATCTTTTTGTTTCAATACATTCTTCTTTTGTGTATTACCATCTTTAAAAGGTAAGGAGATGGCTTAAAAGGACCAAGTCAAACATATCTCCTATCCCAACCAAATTGAAACCACAAACACTTACTGAAGAACGAAGAACAATATTACAGCAGCAAATAACTGACTGGAGAGAGATTCGTTCAGTAAGTGAATGCAATTTTTTAAATACATTAAGCTTTGTTTTTGTCTTTATGAAATTTAGGCATGTTGTATATTGTTGGGGTATCAGCAAACTAGCTCGGAAGTAAGAGCACATATTTGTGTTCTGTTGAAGCAAAACTCTATATACCTTTCAGGAATAACAAGAGATGAGAAGTGACAAGACAAAATGTTTGCTGTACAGTTTGTGGAAAATTAACTTTCAAATTTGATTTGTCCAGCATTAAAATCTCATCTAGTATATTTAGAACAAATTTAATCTTTTAAATAACAATACTAATAATTACTAGCTGGACTCGTGAAAAATTCACGGAAAATATTTTTTAAAATGTAAGCATCTGTAAATTGTGTGCTGGTGCCATGAGAAATGTTTCTATATTGTGACAGTCAAAGGCAGTGAGCTGGTAGAATAGTTAGCATGCTGTTGAAATGCTTGGCTGTATTTTGTCTGTCTTTACAATTCTGAGTTCAATTTCTGCTGAGGTTAACTTTGCCTTTCATCCTTCGGGAGTCAATAAATTAAGTATCAGTTACATACTGGAGTTGATCTAATCGACTGGCCCACTCCCCACCAAAATTTCCGGACTTGTGCCTATAGTAGAAAAGTATATTGCGACAGTTACAGAATATAGAAAGAAGTGCAAAACTGATAACTATATAATCCAACCAAAATATCTGTTATGCAAATGTAAACAGAATTACTATTAAGCCTTAAAATACATCGTACATATTCAGAGAAGCCTCTTGGTTTAGTGGTACGGAACGTTTCTCTCATATTTTTTTATTCTTTTACTTGTTTCAGTCATTTGATGGTAGACATGCTGGAGCACCACCCTTTAGTCGAAGAAATTGACCCCTGGTATATAGGATACGGTAATTAATTATATTGTAGAAAAGTAAAGGGAAAAAATAGAATTAATATTTTTGATTTTGTTGAGCTCTATGAGTTTAATACTTTTTAAATGCTTTCGTCAACTGCTTGATACAAGAAAAACGAAAATTGGAAAAATCCAGACCAAAAGAGAAATTCTAACTTGACAAAAAATATAGAAAGAGAAAGTTGCGTTTACTTCCACCATGCAACACTTATTATCATACACACACACACACACACATACATTCATATATATGTGTGTGTCTTAGTTTTTGTTTACTTATACACATCAACAAATGAACTAATTGAACAACTCTGTGTGGTTGTTCAATTTGCTAGAAATAACAGCCAAATTTCTCTGATACTATGCTCTCGTTAGTATTAAGGAAAGGAAAAAGATAGAATTGATATTTTTGATTTTGTTCGGCTCTATGAATTTAAGTTTTTTTTTATGCTTTCACCCATTACTTGATACAAGGAAAAAGAAATTGGAAAAATCCTGACCGAAACAGAGAAATTGTAACTTAACAAAAAATATAGAAAGCCAAAAGATGTTTTTTAACTGAGGTGTAATTTTATAATTAAAATAGGTTCAAAATTTAAATTTCGGAACATAAAACAGGTTATCTGGTGTATGGCCAAATTCAATTGGGTAGAAGACCTAAAACAAGTGG
>NC_068983.1:86934966-86942796 GCF_001194135.2 Octopus bimaculoides
GTTCAATGGTAGAAAGAAATTCAAATAGCTGTCAGCCACTCTCTCATTCTCTCGATACACGTCATATTTAAGTATCTTAATTTTCTCATTAAGATTGTTGCTGCTTTGGTGGCCTACTAGTAGGCATGGGTGTTAAGAAGTAGTAATACAACACATAGGTGATGGTTTCAAATCTCTTCCAGAAATTACAAGAGGTCTAGTTAAGAATTTTTATTTAAGCAACAAAATTTCTTTCTATTAAGCGTGATACACATGTCAGGTACATACAAAAAACAATTTGGCATATTAATATTATTGATCATTATCCTTTCTACAAAAGGCACAAGACCTAAAATTTTGTGGGAGAGACTAGCCAATTACATTGACTCCAGTGCTTGATTTATCAACTCCTGAAAAGATGAAAGGCAAGATCGACTTTGACGTTATTTGAACTCAAAACGTAAGGACAGACAAAATGCTGCTAAGCATTTTGACTGGCGTGCTAACATTTCTGCCAGCTTCCCACCTTAATAATAGTAATGTAGTGTTTTCTGAAGGGTTCATGTTTTTCTTTCTTTTCCTAGAAAAAACTGGGTTCCTTTGAAGAGCAGAAACGTCTTCATCTGAAAGCTAATGAGCTTCTGCAGCAGTTCTACAACAACCTACAAGCATCCCGGAAACAATTACTATACAATAAAGCTTTGCTTGCTAGACTAGATGTAGATTCAGAGTCTTTAATCAGTGAGTATCACCTATTAACACTGCTGGATTCTTTATATTAGCATATACTATTCTTCTGATCAACTAAGCGTCATAGTACAAAACTATTTTTATTCCATAATAGAAAAACATAGCAAGTGAGGTTCAATTATTTCACCTAAGTCATTTTAGATTTAAAACAAAAAAAAAAAAAGGAAAAATAGGATTAGCTCCCTTTGTTCTATTTTCTTGATAATCGAAGGGAAATGGATCCGCCAGTCTAAGTATAAAATTATTTCTATGAAATATGTCTGTTTACATGATTAGGACAAAATTCAAAACCATAATTTTTTGATAAATGGTCCTCACACTTAACTACTATGCTTCAATTTATATAATCAAATGTTTTCATATATACCAAGTAACAAAAATATTATGGTAGATATGTGATTGTTCATAGAACCAAATCATTGATTAATAAATTTTCTCCACATAAATACAGAGCTAAGCTACCTTAAATTTTGCACAATTATTCAATGGCCCAAACACTCATCCATCTTTAAACAAAAGGAAATAAGAAATCTAAAGGAAGTATTTATTATGTAAAAAGGCATGTAAAAAGAACCTTCAGAACGTGGCTGATGCCAGCGCCACCTTGACTGGCTTCTGTGCCGATGGCACATAAAAAGCACCAACCGATCATGGCCATTGCCAGCCTCCTCTGGGCCCTGTGCTGGTGGCACATAAAAGGCACCCACTATACTCACGGAGTGGTTGGCGTTAGGAAGGGCATCCAGCTATAGAAACTATGCCAGATCAGAGCCTGGTGCAGCCTCCTGGCTTCCCAGACCCCAGTTGAACCGTCCAACCCATGCTAGCATGGGAAACGTACGTTAAACGATGATGATGATGATGTGGAAGAATTTATATACATATGATGGGAGCAGGCATGGTTTCAGGCTCATTTCCTCTGCTTCGTACCTTAGGCAAGTGTCTACAGCTCTAACTCCAGGTAGACATGCCCCCCCCCCTTTGTAGGCAGAAATTGTACAATGGCCCTTGTATATGTATGCGAATACTCACATTCTGCACTATAGGCAATAATGTATGTTGACATTTTCCTGTCAACAAATCATCTGATAGCTTTGCTTTCAAACACAAGTGGAGTGGCAACTTCCTTATTTGAAAAGCAACTAAAGATTATCACACGAATAGTGCCAAGCTATAAAACAAAGCCTTGATACTACATATTCATCTAACCCATGCTAGCATTGAGAGATGGACATAAAAATGTATTGCATACTTGTGACTTGCAATTAGTCCATGTTGGTTCATATCAAGCCAAACTATAATCAAAGATTGTGATCTGAGTGAGATTTGACTACAACCCATCTGTTTAACATATGGAAAGTTGCAAGTTTCAAACATGGTGTAGCTGATATAATTTTAGATGTGTTGGTTTCTGAAGCATAATGGGTTTGGAACTAAGGTGTCATATTACTGAATGTGTTACACTCTTAACCTTTCTGATAAAAACTTCTGAGCTAAAATCTTCCAATAAAATTTCGTAACATTTTACATGCTGAACACCAGCCAAGATTATTTAACTGAATTCTCTATTATTTTCAAAATTAACTAAAACAAAAGTCAGTGTACATAAACATAAATATGGTAACATGAGTTAAGTAAAGCATCCAACCCCAGAAACAGGTTCTACTCCCAGGTTTGGTGACTTACAGCTGGAGGGCAATAATTGCTCTAAAGAAAAAAAAACAAAAATGATTCGACATGAAGTCATAAGTCCAAGAGGACTGCACAAAGTTCTAGTGTCTACTTCGGCATGGATTAATGCTCTTCCTAATATCAGCTACTTTACTGAGTAAACTGAGAGTTTTTTATGGCTTCAGCACTATTTAGGCCACCAATAACTCATACAAGATTTCGTTGGTGCTGGAACCACAATGCTAAAACCTGGTAGCTTTTTGCTTTCAAGTACAAGTGAAATGACAACTTCTTTACTTGAAAAACAAGGATTACAAGAATGGCACCTAGCTATAAAACAAAGCCTTGATATGTATCCATCTAACCCATTCTAGCAGCCAATTAGTCCAGATAGGTTCTCATCCAGCAGGACTATGAGCAAAGAGGTATGATTATCATGGCTAGAATGTCTTTTGTTTATAATTGTACTTTATCAGGTCTAAATAATAAATATATACCAATTTATTAATTTTATCTTTGTTGCCACCTTCAAACAATTTGTATCTGGATCTACAAAACCAGGTAGTAGACATGTATACTCATTTGTTGTTTGTGGTGATATCTCAGTCAATTAAGAGTAATATAGAGTTTAGCTTTTCATAAACCATCAGTGTCATTTCTGCAACCTCTCCCCTGATATCGCAAACAGATGCTTATTGACTGATAACTGTAATCACAGCAGGACATGTTTCTATAGCTTAAATTCTGAAAATCTTCAAAAATACTAGCCAATATTAACCAATTTATCTAATCTGCAGAACAAATATTCAGGACTGTCATATCTCTACAGCGAATCAAGTATGTTTGTCTCCTGGTGGCATCATTCACTCTCTACAATCCAATCCCTCCATTCAACCACCCTCCTCTCCTGCTCCATCACTAAGACATACAAAGTGTTGAATGATGTGTTAATTTTGTATTTGCTCTTACTCCACATAGCAAGGGTCTACTGCCATATAAAAACATTGCATATCTCCAAACTTACAGCAAACATTTTGCTCAACAATTCACAAATACTATAAAGTTCACTTACAACTTTTATAAAAAGTTATGTCCTGAATATGGTTAATTCCAGGGGTTCTCCAAAAGTTTTATATTTGCTCTACCATGAAATACTGAATGTCACTAAAATCATTTTCCAATTACCTCACATCTAAATGTTTATCCTATGCTGTCATGACTTCTACCCAATAAACACTGACCTAAGCCTTCATCTTAAGAAATACGTTCCACTGAAACTGTTAACCTTTGTTTTATTGCTAGACCCCAAAAAGAAAATTGTCAGTTGTGAGAATCAGGTTTAAAACAAATATTATCCACATTGAATTACGTCTGTTAACATTGGTGAATCTAATTAGCTAAAGGAATATTTCAATGTGTACTACTCAATCTGCTACTTCAAGCTTTAAAATCTCTTACGTTACAGATGCACCAAAACTTGAATCAGTAACAGAAAAAGATGTCGACATTTACTCCAGTCCTTCGCTGCCTATATCAACAAAGGCTAAAATTGCACATAAAAAGGCACTGAAAAAAATAGCTGCACCTTGGTGGCAGAAATTGGAAGATTCTGATGAAGAAGAGGATATTGCACTAAATGACACCGCTGACTGTGAAGTACAAAATTTGTAGAAATAGTTGAAAAGTAAATGTTTGGTTCTATAAACAGTTATATCCTGCTGTCAGTTTCCCAATTCTTATAGGAAAGACTAGCTTTGGATGGTACATAAGCTATCATACTCTAAATTTCCTATCCCACAATAGAGAGGGAAACGTGCATTATCTACTATAAACCCGAAACAGAAAGCTAAGATTGAAGACTTGCAATATGTCAAGGGAATTCAAGTCAGAATGAGAAGCTGTTTCAGACATTTTGAAATGCCATTTCATTAGTTGTTGCATACTCTACCTTGTAGTCTTTATTGTGACAGACAAGGAAACAATACAAATTTTATACATCACAACCTATATATATTCTATGCTAATTTGGACAGACAGTTAAATATATTAAAAATATATTTAAGCTCATATGAAAGAAATAACTGTACCAGTAGACTACTGAAAAATAAAAGGTGAGAAGCAATCACTTTTTTTCTTTTTTTCAATCAAAGGATTGCATTCATTAGCTGAATTAAATTTCATAGTAACATTGAATAATCATAATGCTCTTCTGATAACCATAATCAAATTCTGTGACCAATATCTCCTTGAACACTCAATGTAGACAGAGAACACATACAGCGACAAATGCCTGCTGTACTGCCAGATATTGTTGAAAATAAGTATCGTTTGAAATGATATAAAGTATTTCCTAAGGTTGGATAAAAAAATAGTAAGAGGATGAAGAACGACATGTTTTATTGTATAAACTGTTGTTCAGTTCAAATGACATTTGTTGCATATTTTTCTTCAGTAACTTTTACCTTATCTTCCTTAACTCTTTAGCAATCAGATTACAGTCAAATATTATTTCTTCCAGGTTTTGAATTAATCATGCATTATCTCATAACTTGTGAGATTTTGGTAGTCTGTATACTTATAGGCGCGTGAGAGGCCAGATTGAACATAAACAAGGATATGCTAAAGGATTAATGAGATATTTCCCCCTTGGACCTCTTTTAGTAGGGGACAAATTACTATCCACTTTAAAAAGTTGAATTCAGTAGAAGTTAAATTTTATATTATTTCAGTGATGTAGCTTTTAAGAGAACGACACTTGTGTTCCAAAGAATGACTTAAATGGATGATCAAGGATAATGAAGTAGTTTCCAAAAACATTCTACTTCATAGTCGTAAATAACAAATATTGGAGCATATTAATAATATGACTGAATAGTTTCACTGACTATATCTGCTAAAATTAAAACATGTCACCATCCTAGCAAAAATCAAATTTTTCCACAAGCATTTGAATTTGATTTTGTTCAGTACATCAGTTAGTTTAGACATTGGCTTAAGAATTATTTCCTTTAGTTCAATGACACCAAATTTATGCTATGCTTCTCTTGTGGTCCAAGATCACTGCAACATGTCCATTACAATCACCAGCTACACACTGGCATCAGATTTCTCCCTTCAACATGGAAATTCTCAATTTCTTGAAATAACTTCCTATAGATTACTTGTAAACAACTCTTTTCCCTTTCTCGAAGAGTAAATTTTGCTTAAATTTTAGGTTATGTAATTCAATTCAGAACAGCAATCACATTTAAATACGAATAGTATTGTTTTAAGCCAACAGAATTTCAATTTAGTAAACACCTTGCCTCATTAAAACTTATTTATACTTTGTGTTGTATGACCAACAGAATGAATTTTTATGAGTTTCCAATAGACCATTCAGTTCACTGCATATTTCCAATAGCCAGTGATATGGAAATGTTTATATACTTCAGAGTGGAATAAATACAAGAGTACATTGCTTCAACTGCAATTTTCCTCCTTGATGTAAACAGACACAACCTACAAGCTTCCATACAACTTCTGTAGTCAGGATAGAAGACACTTGCCCAAGATGCCATACAATAGGTCAATGTGGAAATGCAAACATTGTGAAACAAACTTCTTAACTACAAAACATCTTTACAAGTCTTTCTCAAAGTAGGGTGTGTAAGTTACTTTTATATGTGTGAATACAAACTAAATTTGTTTATAATGAGGCACACTTTTTAAAATTCAAAATGGAGTATAAAACAAAAAAGGAAGCTTGAAAAACTGCTTTACACAAATCATTTGCTTCATTTTTCAGAAACACATCAGACCTTCCTGCCTATGGAGGAATCATATTACTTGTTTCTTCAAACATCATATTCTAACTGGCCTTGAAACTCCCTTGCAAAATATTTAAATATTTTCAGTATAGATGCAGGAATAACCATATGGTTAATAAGCTTGTTTGGCATTGACAAGGTATCTTGTACATGACCAGACAGAAACCAGTCAGACTGTAGCTTTCTTGACTGATAAACATAATTTATCCTCTTGTCTGACACCAGACCTCAGTTGTATTATCAAGTGAAACATTGTTGCCCCAAAGATCAGGATTAAATCATGGTTTCTTGCTCCCAATAATCACAGGGGCTTTACCAAAGGTTGTGAACAATACCCTTCATATTTCTTAAAACACTGATAAAAAAAAATATTTAAGTATGCTTTAGAGAGATCTATAAACAGGGAAAATCTTCCTAAATTAATTACTTGCAATAGCCATAGACGACTTCATCTGTGTCTCCAATTTTGTTCAATAGTTAAGGTATACTCTATACAATATACGAAACAAATGCTAGCTATTTATTGAACACATTACAACAGCAGATAATACTTTGGTATTAGCTCTCTGAAAAAAATACAGGTAAATTTATAGCTATTAATATAATTTGTTTTGGTTTCTATCACAGGAAATGCTTATAAATTTTAATAAAAAATACGACTCTCCATGACATAATATCTCACACACACACAATATAAACATTAGCATACATATTTTATATATATATATACGTATGTGTGCAAACACATTATCAAATGAGACAAAAAAGAAATTGGACTCAAAGCATGTCAACTCTCATATTCTCAAAACTAGCAGTACAACTGATGAAATTAACTTTTTTATAAATAAAAATACTGAAAGAAAGAAAAAAGGTAATTTTTCAGTATTTTGTGAAGAGTGAATATATGGCTTATATCAATGAGCAGTTAAATTATAATTTCATAATACAAGACAAATCTGAGACTGTATCACTTAGCTGTCCTAAAAAGTTTAAAATCATGCAAGGACCAAAACTAGACGTATGTTTCTGGCTCCAATAAAGTACAGCAGAATTGGCTTGCTTAATGTGTATTTTATCTGGAAAAAAAATATATATACCTGATTAATTTTATAGCTTCCTTTTTAAACCTACCATTTAAAATAGCTTCAGAAAAAAAAAAAACAATTATGTATGAAATAAATCATTAAATATTTATAAGCTCTGAAGTTTTCACACTGATTTTTTTTTTTTAATTACAAATTAGATACTAAAAAGTATTGTAACAAGTTAATGTATAATAAAAATTCCACTGAAAATGATGCTGTATGGCAAATAGAAATGTTATTACATAAAACTACCTAAGAAACAGAATACCAAACCAAAATGACTGACTAGTCTGTGACAACAGCATTAACTGACGTTAGTATTGTCTAAATAGGAAATTGCTGCACTTGTATTTTAGCCAACTTATTTACATTTCAATTTTGAACATTTTTATAGATAACTAAACAAAAGCATTGTTTGCAACATTTATAAATATTAATTCCATATATTTCTGAAATTGTAGCAATGAGAATGAGACATTATCAGAGACTAAAACTTAACAGTTTCAAATTTTGGCACAAGGCCAGCAGTTTTTTTT
>NC_068983.1:86942816-86950652 GCF_001194135.2 Octopus bimaculoides
ACTAGAACATGGCTGGTACTTATTTTATCAATCCCAAAAGGATGAAAGGTAAAGTCAACCTTGGTGGAATTTGAACTTAAAATGTAAAGATGGACAAAATGACACAGAGTTTTGTCTGGTATAATTCTGCCAGTTTGCTGCCCTATTAGAATACAATAAAAGAAATTTGCTGACTACTGGAAACCAATTTTTAGTATAGGGAATCAAGAGGGAAAAAAATCAATAGCTTAAAATTAAGCTCTTATCTTTTCACACTATAACAACAAATTGAAAATACCGAGTTATAACAAAGTTATTGATTTTCTCAAAAGTATGGTATGTTTCTATATTGCCAAAGATAAAATATTTCAAAATGTTAATATATAGAGATTGACTATTCTAATTAAGCCCATCTTTATACTGAATATTTTCTTTTAAAATTTACTAACTGTAGTGTGGATGCTACACTATTCCAACATCAACTAAAAATTTATCAGACCAAGAGCTCAATGAACTGAGTTTTATACACACACACACACAGAATTTCAAAGATATACATATTTTGGTTTTTCAATAAAAAAAATTAAATCAAAACATCATAAACATGTAAGGTAACAAGAAACATTTGGTCTAACACATTAAAACTCGCTTTGGAAAGGGTAATTTCTACTTGCAGTACTGTCCGTTTTGATTCAATGAAGAATTAATTACTACCACATAGCTCCTAACCAAACAGTAACAGCTGTCAAAGATGAAAATATAAGAACAATCATTCATAACAGCTAGTGTATAGTCTGGATATAAAAGTTCTAATTAAAAATTTAAAAGTTAGCCAGTTTGATAACATCTCATCAATTTTAATATGAAGCCCATAAGCATTCAACATTATCAGGAAATTAAGCTTTTGAGCAAACAATCAAATCTTGATAACCTCACATAATTTTCTTCTACTTTAACTGCAAGAGAAATTCAACCCAGCTTTTGAGTGCATAATCCTGTATGTATATATATATATACACACACACACACACATATATATATATATATATGTACACATGAAATAAAAAGTAGCACATCAACAATAAACTTGTAGCTATACACTATGCAAATAACTTTTTATTATTATTAAAAGGAAAAGGTAATGATTAAATGTTATTTTATTTTGTTATAATATGAAATGCTTATAATGTGTTATATAATTTGTTATTAAAAAAAATAATTAAAAGCAGACACTAAAGCCGCTTTTAATTACAACTTTGATTTCTGTTAAAAACTTACTTGGCAGCTGGAACAAGGGGCAGGTAATTTCTCCCACAAGCTGGCTAAGGGGTTAATAATTATTTAAATTAATTGGTAGAGAGATGATAAAAGTGAGAGTTCGTTTTTAGAAAATATGTTCCCTTAAAAGATATGTCAGGGAAAAATAGATAAAAATAAGAGTCATATTGTATAATCCAAAAATTACCTCTTAAAATAATTCATCCTGTGCAAGATATTTATGTTGTCTATTTACTATTTCAAAATAAAAATGTAGATTAACAAGAGAATTCATTCAAATATTTGATAGAACCTCTAGTCATAGTCATTGTTTTTCTTTGGACAAAAACACTAAGGCAATAATACAAAAATATTTTCAAACATTCTGGTTAAATATTCAGCTCCCATAGGAAGGAAATCTAATTGGTTTTCAAAAATCTACTAGTAAGGCCTATAAAGTGCTTGCTGCCCAAAACCATTAGTTGCAACTAATAAGAAATGTGCATTTCCAAGAATGCAGTGAAGAAAATATCTAAAATGCACACTTAAAATTATCTAAATTTGACAAGTCATGGCAACCTAAAATAACTCCATAAATATAACATTTGTATGATGTTTTAACAAACAGTTCCATCTTTTTCTACTAACTCCAGTAAAAGAAAAAATCACAACCCCATGTTTTGACATTAAATAAACATTACATACCATTTTGCTAAAATAAGTGCAGTATCACCAGCTAAAATTATAACAGATTAAAAGTTTATTATTCTAACATACTCTGAATCAGAAAAGATGAAAAGAATGAGTAATAGTTTCAGAATGGCACAACAGGCACCACTAAATGATAAAACATCTTTCATGACAACCATGATGTACTGGAGATCAATGATAAGCAATGTAATATAAAAAAATGTAAATGATCCACAAATATCTCATTCTAAGACAGCTCTAAAGCTAAATGTGACCAACTGATAGAATGCATGAAAGATATACATTGAGAGAAGTATGTATTTGCTAATGACAATCAATTTGTAGAATTATACCTCATTAAAATTCATATAGCACAACTAATATTCAGTACCTAAAATACAACAGAAAGCTCTTAACATTTAATCATAACTTATGTTGAAATCAAAATTTTTTTAAATCAATTTAAAAAAAAAAACTAACACATTTTATCAATATGAATGATTAACAATTGCTTGAAACAACTGACACTTGCCTTGTAATGTTTTCTCCAAATTCTGGTAGGAAAAAATAAAGCTACTTTTATGCCATGTGCTTCAGTTAAAATTAGGGAGGGTCCAAAGGAGTGTTAATGAGATTCATATGCCAGTAATGTGACAAGTGAATCCAAGGTAAAACTTTCCGTTCATCATATAACACATAAATATATTTTATAGCTGGATACCCTTCTTGATATCAAAGTGGAAATGGTGTCTCTCTTTTTCCATTGATGCAACAAAAGGAATGTTAAGTTGAAATTTCAACAAGCTGTAAACAATGTTACTGTGTTACCAATTAGTAAAAATCCCATTCAAAAGTGGTTTGCTTTTTTAATGGGTTACACATAGTGATTCTCTAATCCATATATTTTCTTAAGAAACAATTTTCCAACTGACACTTAACATTACATTAAATACTTTGGCATAGTGACTATTAATTGTTGATAAAGGAGAATTTCTAAAACCAACATAACATAAGCTAAGAGGCAAGAGCTATATTGTTACAGTGGTGGAAAGAAGAAACTGCTAAAAATGAGCAAGTTTAAGTTGATACATTTGTTTCATAGATCAATACAAAATGAAACAGAATACAAAAATATTGTTTCCACATACTTCAATATTAAACAAATCTAATGCCCTTACAGATTACATTGTTCTACACATTTCATAATAACCCGGTTAATTTTCTGAAACTTTAAATGTTCACTAAAACTAATCTATATTGAAAAATATTACAATTTCATCACTTATTTTAATATAAAACCAAAGAGATTATAAGCAATTATTATTTTAAAGATATAAAACATATACTCTATAATTAACAAAATTCTCCCACATAAATATCTTCATTTTGTTAGGAAATATTACATCTTGTCTTTTTATACCTGCAATTTGTATGTGCTACAAAAGAAATATACATCAAAATTCAAATGTTTTCTATTAAAAACATTTCTCAAATATATTACATTCACTTAGCTCATACCAAAATCACATGGCAAAGGAATCATACATTATAACAATACTGAAATTATATTGAAAGCTGCAAAACAAATTTAACCTTTCAGCAAATAGAGGAAAAATGAAGACAATACTCTGATTAAATGCCTAAGTCAGCAAGCTAAAATAAGTATCGACTCCATAAATAACTATACTTGAATATATTCATTTAATTAAATGGAAAGAAAATTTTAGTATAAAAATTTATTAAATAAGAGAGTAACTCAAGATATTTTGTTATGTGAGTAATTTTTGAAAATACGTCAATTCAAGGGAGGGGAAAAAAGCTATTTTGAACCAAGTTCAGTAGGTTTTTCACTACAGCTAACACAAGAAACTATGTAGCAGTAAAGTAAAGATGTTTACTATGGGTGTTTCTAAACAAATTCCAAAGTGCAGAGAAATGCATTCTCAGGGATAACTTTAAAAAAGTGAAAAATTCCTGGCAGTATTTTTCCCCTAATTACTATATATAATACTAGTTTCTTTTTTCTTTTTCAGGGGAGGGGGGGTTTTTTCTCCTATTTTAAATTTCTAATCACATTTTTCAAAATACATTATATTGTATTTTTTTAGAATCAATTTTTGTTAGAATAACAATTGACTGACTTGACTCCAGTCCTAATAAAGACATAGAAAATACATAAATCTAAAGATTTTTTTCTTTTCAAATTACCTATTTTCATTTTTTAAAAATTCAGAATATTAGTATTCCATACTTAACAAATAAACAGAGAAAAAGTAGACATTTAAGCCCTTAAAACATTTGCTTGGGTGATTGGTATTTTTCTTTTGGGTTTTGCGGGAGATTTTTTTCCAATAACATTAAGGCAGAAGGGAGCATTACAATAAGTTAGTCATTTCCTAAAGATGTAAAATACGAAATAAAATTAGTAACTCATAAATTAATATTTAAGTAAGTAGTAAATCCTCCTCAAATAAGCAAATTCAATTATCAAATAAATACAGAGGATACGACATGGTTAAAATTTAATCAAAATAATTCTTAAATGAAATAAGCGAATCTTAAATATCAAATTTTAGTTGTTATGTATTAAGTTGCATTATTCTGTAACAGTGAAATATAGTTGTATGGGAATATAACTTCAACACCAGATGTCATGAAAGTATTATCACAGTTTTATGATACAAAAAAAAATTGAAATAAATGAACCCTTTTAAGTTAAATTTGGGCCATAATAAATCTATTACTCTTTTTGCAATTTTGCAGCAAATCTTTTAGAAAAATTATAATTAAGAAATAAATTTATAAAGAGAAAGTATCAGCCTTAGGGATCAATTGCAACTAGGAACATGTACCATCATCTCTCTAATAATTCTTCTGGAGAACATCTTCCAACAATATTGGAATATAATTTTGATCTAATTCAAAATTTGAATCCAGCAACAGATATAATTTTGCCATATTTTTCATACATTTTTAAATGATCTTTAAAATTAGAAAACATAGTATGTCATCTATTTGAATGTTTTAAGGTGTACATTAACTACAAAGCTAAGCTACAATTTATTATCAGCCTTACCATTTAATATTATTGTTGCTATTTATAATAGTCAGAAGGTGCTAAGAAAGTTGGTTGAAAACATCTTCAGCAGCTATAATTTAATAAAATAGAAGTAGTTTTAATCATGGAGAGACAAAAATATTACTAAGGAGGTGTTGTTAAAAACTACTAATTAAAAAGTGCTGAGTTAACATTTGCAGATAAATTTACATATAACAAAATACACATAAGGTTTTGCAATGACAAAAAAAAAAAAAATAATAAATAAATCACAGAATTTAAAAGAAAAAAAAAATGGACCAAAATTGTTGTTAAATTCAAATAACTGTATAAAATGAAGTTAGATCTAAGATGGCTTGGTTAAGAAATTATTAGAGAGATTGCAGTAAATATACACTAGATTAAGACACTTGTGATAAATAACTGGGTCAAATATAGTCATTTCACCCAATGGATTATGTGTGTGTGTAATAGAAATGTAAACAGTCAGACCAGCAACAAATTGTCTCTCACTTCGAACCTGTCAGCAACAAAAGGAACATACTGTTGACTACAAATCAGAAGTAGAAATGAGTGCAAAAATTTATACAAGATGCATTCAAGTCAAAACTGACAACAGTTAACTAAATATTTGTAGCTTGCTATTTCTTTAAACAAGAAACAGCAGGGAAAAGTTTGGGATTAGGGCAAGGGGAATTGCAGGATTACAGGTGCAGATACTTTTTAGACAATATCTTTCAAAGTATTTAAAAACATGGGGAGATTATTACAGTCCTACACCCTGCAACTCTACAATAAAAATGTGCAACATGAAAATTTTGTTTAGTCTTAATGTCTGTTTTTATTGTTTTGTTTTTGTTATTTTTTTTTCTGCTTTTTATGTTTGGTATATGGAAAGTGAAAACCATAAGGATAGAACAAAATGATTGTGATGTGTTAGGGACAGAGAGAAAAGCCAAAAAAAATGTACAAAAATGTGAAAAAGGAAGACAAGGTACCAAAATTGAATTAGTTAAAGCAAAAGATGTTAAAGAAACAAGGGCAAATCAAAATGATCACACAAGCAAGTGGTAAATGATAAGAAACTAATAATTATTAACATGATGTAAGGACAATGTACATTGCAAATATGAAAAACTAATTTCCTGGGCATTTTGTTAGATTTGTTGTTTTTTTTTTGTGTATTCTTAAGGAGTGGAAGGGGGAGTGATTTTACGTGGACGTTCTAAATGTGTTGTGAGAAAAGAGAAAACAAATTCAATCTGTTGAGATTTGCTGCCACCCTGAGAAGTCTAATATGCCAGTTGCATGTTTACCAGCTCATTTTAATTTTCAATAATTCTCTAGTTAACTTCCTGTTGATTACTAGAGTCATCAGAATCACAATCATCAGAATAATGTTCTGAAGGGGTTTCTACATGATTTCCCCGTGAGGGAACTTGATTTAAAAAATCCTGCCCAATAGGAGTTAGTACATCTTTAAAGTCATTGCTTCGACAACCATTGTCAGGAAGTGGGGTCGCCAGAGGAGAACTGGGAGCCAAAGTTTTACACCTAAAAAATAAAGTATAAATAAAATGTAGTAAGATGTTTTCCAACATATTACAGAATTCTCCAAATACATCAGCACAGCCTTGAGATTAAAGTAATAAATTTAAAACAAGCTTCTTCAACTCCATTTGATTTAATAATGTCCACTTTTTAAAAAATTTCTGGCAAGATAACACAGCTGAAATATCACTAAAATCATCCTTTACAAAATGCTTATATTGTTAGTTCTTAAAGATCTCAAAGAGCATCCAGCACAAAAATGCTACAGCCTCCCCCCCTCCCTTTTTTTTTTTACAAAACAATGACTCATCAAAAAACAGATACAACTGCCAATGCATAAACCTCAAGGGGTTTATTGCTCCATTGGAACCTGCACCAATTACATATAATGTTGAAAGATATTTTAAATCAGTCCCACAAAGAGATTAAACAAACAAAATATGGAAAATTAATCATTGAAATTACTAGTTAGAGAATTGCTACCAAAACGTTAATCAGTTTGATGGCAATTTTAAATTGATCTTAAAAAGCTATGTCAATGGTCATAATTAAAATGAATGCTTTAATAATGCTTAATAGCATAGTAGGATACAAACTCACTATCCTCTTAGCTAATTAAATGCCTTAAAAATAAATTAGAAATAAAAAAACATACAAGAAACCTTTAAGATTTCATCAGTATTTTTTCTTTTCCCAGTAAAGTGTGAACAAATACATACCCCCGATGAAAAGATGTATCAGTATTTCCACCAACTGGTGATATACCAGTAGGATTAATACACAATGTCCCAGCAGTACCAGCTTCAGTCAATCCTGAAATAAGTGAAAAGTTACCTTAAGACAAAATGGCACATCTGGAAAATGAAATGTGCAAGAGAAATGTCCCACCACCAACAAATAAGATATTGTACGATTTTGCCCTCACTTCCAATTATTTTATATCATTAAAGGCACAGGTACATAGTTTTTAATTTAGTCCCAAAGGGTGGCACCTTGGACAAGTGTCTTCTATTATAGCCCCCAGACTGATCAAAGCCTTGTGAATCATTATCATCATCATCGTTTAACGTCCGCTTTCCATGCTAGCATGGGTTGGACGATTTGACTGAGGACTGGTGAAACCGGATGGCAACACCAGGCCCCAGTCTGATTTGGCAGAGTTTCTACAGCTGGATGCCCTTCCTAACGCCAACCACTCAGAGAGTGTAGTGGGTGCTTTTACGTGTCACCCGGTAAACAGAAACCAAAAGAAGCCCCTTGTGTGTGTGTGTGTGTGTGTATATATATATATATATATATAT
>NC_068983.1:86950719-86954606 GCF_001194135.2 Octopus bimaculoides
GTTTCACAGAAAAAAATATATAAATATATAGTTTTAGAGAAAAGAACCGAAGTTCATGAACCTATCCATGAAAATCCAGTCACATATAGAAAAATTAATAAGTAAAAGCACAATAAATAAGTATAATATAATACAAAGTAAATATCATAAGATAAAGATAATAAAACGACTTATGTATTTACTTTGTATTATATTATACTTATTTATCGTGCTTTTACTTATTAATTTTTCTGTATGTGACTGGATTTTCATGGATTAGTTCATGAACTTTGGTTCTTTTCTCTAAAACTATATATTTATATATATATATATATATATATATATATGTGTGTGTGTGTGTGTATCATCTCAATATCTACATTTCCAGGCTCGTCTGGATCAGATGAGATAGTGTGTGTGTGCTTGTGTGAGTAAGTTTATATTTCCCTTGTTTTCACGTGTCCACTGATTGTAAAGTAAAGCCTTACTGACTGTTTTGGATGGTGTAATTTGCTTGCAGTCTAGTACAAAAGCATGTCCAGGATTCTTGATATGCTGCATGATTTTAGCAAACATAAGGCTTGATCATATTGTGTTATTTGTTGCCAGTTTTGTATGTAAAACATCCAGGTTGTTTGACAGACTAGACTATTACCTCACTTAGAAACAGACTAAGAGTGGCATTGGACTGTAAAGAAAACTTTGGCCAAACATACCTTTATCTGACCCATGTAAGCATGGAAAAGTAGACATTAAAAGATAGATATTTAGTTTCCATTTACACTTTGTTAAACTAGTTCTGATTATGTTTTTTAATATTTCTTCAGGTGTTGAAAATACTAGGAAAAATATTTTACTTTTTATATTTTATTAGATAACAGACAACCAAATATAAAATATTTTGATCATTAGTAACTATAAAGTTTGAAAGAGTTCTGTGGATTACTGATAAACACAAAAGAAAATCTACATTAAAGTAACTACATTTGTATTTCTGTCAACAATTGAAAATGAGTGAAAACAAGAAATTGATAAAAATGTAAATAAATGGAACCAGCAATTTCATGCAAAAAAAAGAAAAAACTCCAAGGACCGCTCTACATGATCTCAAACTACTAGAAATAGCAGCTAAATGCCACTCACATTACATCCTAATTATTACAAACACCACATATTTAACATACAGGTTATTTAAATGCCAGAAGCTAAAGAATATCATCCAGGGAAAAAATCCTGTATCAAGTGAAATTGTAGTCATGGCCGAAGCCAGTGCCATCTGACTCGCATCTATGCTGGTGGCACGTAAAAAGCACTGTTCGAGTGTTGAGCCTCGGAGACAGTAACATGTGACCAAGACCTTTCGCGATATACCATTCTGGTGTTGACCTGTTAAACCAAGTGAGACCATAGTCGTGGCTGATGTGGGTGTCAGGTCAATGGCACGTAAAAAACCCCCACTACTCTTGGAGTGGTTGGCATTAGGAAGGGGATCCAACCATAGAAACCTTGCCATATCAGATTGGAACCTGATGCAGACACCTGGCTTACAGCTTTCAGTCAAACCAGCCAACCCATGCCAGCATGGAAAGCTGACATTAAATGATGATGGTGATGAAACAATATACTCAGAGATGTGATCACTTCTGGAGAGGTTTCATTTGACCTAGTTCTGAAGTATATTGTTTTGCTAATGTTACACATCTTTTAATCTTTTAGTGTCCAAACTGGTCATATCGGGCCAAAATGTTCTACCTGTTTTATGCTCAAACTGGCCAGATCTGGCATCTCAGACCTACCCCATAATGTCATTGTAAATATAAGCAGTCACATCAAAATCTCAAAGCTACAACTTAATGCATAATAAATAAGTATTACATTTGCCAGTAAAGGCACAAGGCCCAGTGATTAGAGCATCGGGCTCACAATCATGAGGTAGTGAGTTCAATTCTCAAACCAGGTTGTGTGTTGTGTTCTTGCTTAAGACACTATTTCACATTGCTCCAGTTCACTCAGCTGTAGAAATGAGTTGCGACGTCACTAGTGTCAATCTGTATCAGCCATTGCCTTTCATTTCGATAACATGGACATCAAAGACTGGTATCTATGGGCGACTGCTAGCCTTTCATAAACAACCTTGCCTCAGAGGATAACTTTCTAGGTGCAATCCTATGGTCATTCATGACCGACGGGAGTCTTTATCCTTTACATCTAACAGAGATACCTGAATGCTAATAGGTTAAAGGAATTTTTTTGGACGACAAGACTCCAGCTCCTGACATTTAAACAACATACATATATTAATTATGTGGGACTGATAATGTTTACATTATAGGGCTTCTATTGCATAATCTGCAACAATCTTTATTATATCATGCATGTCAGAAGATAAAAAGAAACGATCACTGCTGAAATCTGTGGTCATAAATTAGTTTTCTTGATTGTATGACTGTAACAGGAATAAAGCCAATGCTAGTATGATCTCCGTAGGACCATAGATAAGTTATAGCTACCTGAAACAGTTTGGAAATGTAAGAATATATTTACTTAACTGACTATCTTACTAACAATACATTAGCAAATCCCTGCCCCTGAACAGCTTAAATTCACTCTTTTCTGAGGAATGGCTCAGGGTTAAAAGCTCTACGTTCCAACCACATCATCCCAGGTTCAATCCCATTGCATGGCACTTTGAGTAAGTGTCTTGTACCATAGCCTCAGGTTGGCCAATACTTCGAGTGAAGTTTTGTTAACAGAAACTATGTGTCAGACCATTGTCTAAGTGTCAAATGTGTATTAACACAAGATTAAAAAATAAAAAAACCTAAAATTTTCAAAGAGAAATACTCTACAGTATTTAAGCCAATAAAATTATGTCACTTCGTTGATTTTGCATTTCACATCCTATGAACATAAAATAAATTACCCAAGTACTAGAGCCAACATAATCAAAAAGCCCCAATCAAGATACTGAAACATGGCCAAAGAAAATATCCATGATTAGCTACAGGACCTCGGAGTTTGGTAAGAGAAAGGGATGAAACCACAAATCAAGAGTTGTAGTAGTAGGAAGAAGCAACACATTAAGAAATTGAGTTATCTGCAGCCTCAACAAATCCACCATCTAAGAACAGATACAGTCTGATGGATTTCCAGTTTCCGTATATACAGCATCTCTTAGGTAGCCACAAAGGGGATGGTAGAAGAGTATTACCCTCTTGCTCTGACACCTTTTCACCACTATCTCTTCTGTCTACCCTCTGGTGCTGGTGAACAACAAAAAAAAAAAAAAGATATCAGAGAAGAAAGGTTCTTTAACTTTACCAGAAGGAAGACAAATTCTTGAGTGCTGAATGATAAAACATTCAGTACACTTTGTAAAACGGTTGGTACATAAATGGGGACAAAATAGTTACAGTGGACTCTTATTTAATCTTGCCACGATTAAACCAACACCTGTAGTGTTAGAGTGACAATACAATTCACCCAGTATAGTGGGTGAATTTAATTGAGATACAGAATCTATAAAGTGGTTGATGAAATATTGGAGATGACACAGAAGAGAGAGGGCCTTTAATCTTAACCCCATTAGTGCCCAATTTCTTTTATTTAATTTATTACCAAAAATCTTTTTTTATACAACTTTATCTGATACTAAATATATAAAAAAAAAAATTTATTACAATATTTGAAAGACACTCCAGTCTTGATGACTGACTAAAAATATCTCAGAAAAATACAGGTGTTGCAGAAATATGATGGATTATCCTTCAGATCCTAAAAAAACTAATGGGTGAATGAGAATATAACAACTCTTTATTGACTGAGCCATGATAGAATGCACCCTATAAAATTACTGGCAACAGGAAGGACATCCAGCAACAGAAAACATGCCAAAAATGGAAAATCCA
>NC_068983.1:86955426-86959884 GCF_001194135.2 Octopus bimaculoides
TGTGTGTGTGTGTGTGTGTGTGTGTGTGTGTGTGTGTGTGTGTCCTTGTCTTGACATCACATGATAGTTATAAGTGAGTGTCACTGTTATCCAAGTGATGTCAATTATTTCCAATATTCTGTGAGAACATGAACAAACAATGGGGAAAATATTACCTTGTTTGGAAACAGGTGAAGGATGGTTAGAGGAATGGCATTGGGCCATAGAAAATCTCCCTCAAACTCTGACCCTCCAACCCATGCAAGCATATAAAAGTGGATGTTAAATGATGATGATGTATTACAATTTACATTCAATCAGAGTCAATAAAATGTATCAACTCCAACCCCACAGCCCTACTACACTGGGTTTGTTCTAATCACCATAACCTTAAAATTTTTTTTACTTCTAATGTGAGAAATTAATATTAACTGAAGTTCTGTTCTGCAAATATCTACAACTGCAATTCAAATGATGCCATTTGGAGTTGAAAACTAAAACCAAGTACTCTTCTAAATGAGAAACAGTTCAGCTTCTTTTTAGAAAGAGCTTCGTCAAAAGATTCCTGTTTACAGCATATGTCTATTCTTTGCATTGTTTGAATAAATTTCTCTGGGTATTTTCCTCCTTTGATTTTCAAACGTAATGACAGTTAATACTTCAAGGGATGAGTTAGAATTCAGGGATTGGACTCCAATGAGTGATATTCCAGTGTCATCTATAAACACGAGGGAAGTAATATCAGGATTAGTCATAATGTAGTTGATACTGCAATCATGCTGTTGATAGCATATAGTAAGAATTCAAAAAAAAATTTTTTAATTCACTGATATATTTTAAATGTAGGTCTCTGCATACTTACTGTTGGGTTATGAGGAGAGTATAATTATTGTGATAAAAGTTGAAAAAAAAAACACTAATTTGTTGAGCTTTATAAAACTTTTGAATAATTGAGATGGAGGCTTACCTCAGAATTTTTTTCTCATAGGAATTGTGTAGCTTCCAAGTTAGAGTCTAACTGGAGCATAAATATAGCTCTGAGACAAGAAATCAATGCCTCTGATTCAATATATCTTCTCAATATATGTGAAAGCAACTACAAGTAATCAACTTCACTGTATTCAACCTACCTTAGCAAGTGAGAGTGACATGGCAACAGGTAAATACCAGAGTTACAATGTACACCAACAATCATTATATATAAGTCAATTTCATCAGAGAAATTTACAAGTTATGATTTGTATATTGGACAAACTGCATTTCATCAAAATCTCTAGTTTCTAACAGGACTGGGAGATTTGTATAGTTTCCATTTGTTGTACTTTCTATTACAGGATGATACTTAAAAGGGTGGAGTTAGCCCCATACCCAGCCCACAAGCTGTTTTCAACTGGCCTCTGCCTTGAAACCTACAGACTATGATCCCCATAAATATAATCTTCAGAATCACAGAGGTTCAAAGCTTTACCACAGAGGCGAAACACCACTTGGAAGGCAGAAAGAACGCATGTGGAAGAATTGATTAAAAACTGTATAAATTTATGTTCAGAACCAATTGTCGTATATGGAACAATGACAAAAACTGTTTAAATTTATATTTAACACTAATCATTAACTATTACTTTATTGTTTTAAAGCTACTGTAGACCTCAACAAAGATACAAATATGATTAATGAGAAATTTAAGTAATACTTATATTTCCTCAGAATGATCAGAAAGTGGAGCATGCCCATAAATTTGCTCATCCTGTCACAGGACATACAGAAAAAGGAGAATTATCTAAGAAGAATTACAATAAAAAGTAGATTTATATTTAGCATTAACTATTAACTACATTCTTGTTTAAGAAATATCATTTGTGGTGATTGTTGTTTCAGGTTTGTGTTGCTATTGAATATGCTCATGAAGTTGTCTTCTGAAGTACAAAATTTATTTTGATTTTCCATAACTGAAGGTGGTAGAAAATTGGCTGAAACTGTCCATGTTTTAAAATTACTATTACTGTAACAATAGCATTGTAAACACTATTGATATCATTCATAATTTGAGTAACTTCAATTATTTTACTTCATACTGAAGTCTCTATGCAACCAAACCTCATCTCCTGAAACCCTTCCTATCTTAAACAGCAATATAAAAAAATCATTCAATGATAGAACCACAACCTTTCATCAAAACACAATAATATAATAATACAAACATGAATAACAATATAAAATAACTTCCAACATAAGAACAACCACAAAAGAATGTTCTGTGTGGTACTGTAATGTCAACAGAAACTGATCAAGAAATGAAGAGGTTTAAAGATGAAAACAGGAACTAGGTCACATTGAATGAGAAACTGGGTTGTTTGATAAGAGTGAAAAGGGTTAAGAGCCAATGAAAATACATTGCAAAAACAACCTTTTGCTGACTATATCAAACTGGAACTTTAAAAATGTTGCTATTCATCCTACATGTGAAAATTACATATATATGTACCTGTATACGTGTGTGTGTGTGTGTGTGTGTGTGTGTGTGTGTGTGTGTGTGTGTGTGTGTGTGTGTGTGTGTGTGTGTGTGTGTGTGTGTTATTATGAGAGAATTCTGGAAGTTTGGGTGGGGGTTGTCTGAGTCAGCAGGTATTACAGCATATTTATCAATATCTCTATTTTATTATTTCCAAATTCTGCCAGCATTAACCTTACCTTTCATCCATCTGAGGTTGATAAAATAAGTACCAACCAGAAACTGAGGTTGATTTTCATCAACTATACAATTCCCCAAACTTTGAAACCTTGCTTTCATGTTAGAAACCAATATCATTTTATTTACCATAGGGCAAGTAAAACGATAAACATAGAATGAAAATACAAAAACAAAATTTTAAACCAAAACTGAGAAATAAAAAAGCGAGTTTTCTTTCTCTCCTTTACAATTTTTCCCACCTTTCAAAGACCTGACAGAAGAAATCATTGATTCTGGAAATACTTTCCAAAATGTAATGACAAAGAATCTAAAACTAATTACAACCATCTTTCATAATGGAAGTTGGAAGGAAATCAATGCAAAGTTTTGTAATTTGGCAAAAAAGATTTACTTCAAAAATTCAGAAAGAAAGTATATACCTGCTCTCTTTAGAGATTAAAACAAATTAAAAGCATGTCAAAAGTCAGTGATAATTTCAATTTAGTTACCCTTAACATAAGGCTCTAAAGCTTTTGGCACCATATTCACAGCCTTTTCTAAATCTTCTGCCATACCCATGCGCTTGAGAACTTCAATATCATCATGGATCTCAAATGTGTTGTCGAAAGTAAAAAGGTATTCACATCTATGGAAATTGGAAATAAAATCAAGACTTTTTTAGACATAATATTGAAGAGCAAATAATTAAATTACAACAAAACTATATCTTTTACATTCAAATCCGTTGCTTACAAGCTGCAGACAATTTGGTCTAATTGCTTTAATACATATTCATTTTTGTTTCACATGCCCTTCACAGACAGCAACATCCAATACAATAAAGTTTGCCCCTATGTCAGCCTTAAGAGAGCAGACATCTGATCAAAGGTATTCAAGCTGTGATATTTTCTTTTTTTCCATAGACTCAAAAAAAAAAAATTCTAAGAGATAAGTTGAATGTTCTTTTTTTCCTTTTTCTATATCACTCACTAACTCAAGGATTGTCCAAATCACTTTCGTAATAGAAAAATATATTCCCCAAGTCCTATGCAAACATTTATCCTTTGCAGTTTTCCCTTTTAACTAACCAACAAAGGTGGCTCTTATGTCAAATGCACACTTGTGTATACACTGTATTTTTGTTGGAAGTAAAAATCTCAAATATAAGGTACAGGCCATCAGTTCTTGTAAATTGTTTATATGAGGCCAGCTCAACAGAAATAGAGTCAAAACAGAAAAAAAAAAAAAGACAAAGGCAATAATGTAATTCAAACCATCCATAAAAATGCTGAGTTATTAAGTTTGTTTAAGCAAAAACAATATAAAATTCCTAGACTAAAAAAAAATTACAAAGACATGTCCCATCTCCTGAAGCACAACATAAATGACACTATCAGACTTACACAATAATAGGAATTTACATAGTTGAAGCAATTCTGTTGCTGCTTCATCACAACAATGATATATGTAAGGTTGAAAACACCTCTAAATCATTGTCACAGTGAGAAGCTGGAAAGGAGCACTGAGAGCAAAGCAAGAGCATAGGATCTAATATGGAATAAAGTGAAGGCATTTTATATATATATATAGAGAGAGAGAGATGTACTTGCATAGCAAGTGACCTGATCTGAGATTGTGTGCTGGAACGAAAACAATTGCAGCGTGGAAGGTGTTTATAAGCCATTTAAAATAACACACAAAATCCGTTAGATTCACTTCAACATTTAAATTTAATTTGTCAAAATATTTTCGTCGCTTTGAGACCGCGACCTGCACAGAATTTTGTCAGTGAACAGGTCGCAGTCTCA
>NC_068983.1:86960030-86972668 GCF_001194135.2 Octopus bimaculoides
ATATATATATATATATACATACACACACATACAGAGTGCATAAGGTATTTGAGGACACCTTTTTGGGGTCACTGCTGCATGTTTTGCCAACTCTGTATAATCTTTCAGAAAATAACAGCAGACCCTCAGCTTACTCAAGAAATGAAGAGGCATGCTGTTATTGTGGTTATAAAGGCTGAGCATAGAGATTTAGAAATATCTCAATTTTTTAAAGTTTCCAGATCTTTCGTCTACAAAGTTTGTAAGGAGCTAGAGAATGAAGATGGAAGCGTATCACCAGTATCAAGGCATAAAAAGCATTCTAAACACTGTGAAATCAGAACTCCTGAATTTATCCAGACCATTGATTACAATCCCAGAAAATTCATGAGGTCAATTGCAAAAGAGCTCCAGGTGTCAGAAGGAACAGTCAGAAATGTTGTCCACAAAGACATCAGATATAAGTTTTATACGATGAGGAATGGTCAATTTGTCAGAAAAAGCAGAAGAAAATCACTACATCAGATCTAAAAGGCTCTTAAACAAACTGAAAAATCCAGCAGATGAAGATTTGATTTGGTTTTTCTCAAACAAGAAAAACTTCAACCAAGACCAAAAAGTTAAGAAATGACAGATGGTTATGTGCAGACAAAATTTCTTGCAACTGTCATGGTTTTAGGGGTTGTCAGCAATGAAGGACATGTGATGCCTCCTTATGTCTTTCCACAAGGCCTTAGTGTTAACTCTGCCACCTACACTGAGCTCCTGGAAATAATTGTTACGCCTTGGATAGACAGTGTATGCAATGGAAAGCCATGTGTTTCAGTAAGACACTGCACTATCACACATGGCTCTAATAACACAGGAATGGATGGCTGAAAATTTTTATTATCACATAACCCCTAACATTTGGCCTCCCAATTCCCCAGATCTCAATCCATGTGGAGCATTGTTGAGAGAGAGGTCAATGAACATGCCCATAACACCAAAGATCCTTTGAAAGCTCCCATAGTCAGAGTAATGTCCAAAATGAACCAGAACCATTTAATTCAAGCATGTAGATGATTTAGATCTCACATAGAAACAGCTGTTGAAACTGAAGGTGGCTTTATTGAATAACATTATAGAAAAGGTTTATTTTTATCCTCATAGAGTTTTTTTGATAAATAAAGTTACCTGTTATTATATAGCAGTTTTTTTTATAAACATAAATCTGTCCTCAAATATCTTACACACCCTGTATGTGTGTGTGTGTTTAGAGGGATATATTATCCAGGCAGATACTGTATTAGCTCTGTTAAGTTCCAGTTAACAGCTAACCACAACAATCAGTATTTAGTATTTGTAACTATAATTAGTTGTTAATTGCTCCGTGAATTCTTCCAATGGGTAATTCCATATATTCTTTGCTGGACAGTAAAAACTGTCTGGAGTATATATAATATTAATAATAATAAAGAGTATGGAGACTTGTACATCCACAAAATTTATCTTATAGTTATATACAGCTTATTATAATGACCTACACGTTTCCACAGCAGCAACTATTCACTGTTGCAAATGCAACCTTGTAATATTGTTGGTGTAGCTTCGAGGATGACCAAATGGACAGCTTCTGATGAAGCTGCACTGACAATATTGCAAGGTTACATACATTTGCAACAGTGAGTAGTTGCAGTGGAAATACATGTAGGTCATTATACTATGCTATATATAACTATAAAATAAACTTTGTGGATGTACAAGTTTCCATAATCTTTATTACTTTTATTATACATACATACATGCACATACATACACAATAAATTAGGAGCTTCTTGAATTGATATTTACAAAACTCACAAAAACAACATGTGAAGGAGAAAACTATTTTGAAAGTATTTGCAATAATGATAACATAGTGTATTAATTTTTAGACCAAAGTCACAAAAACTTCCCAGAGAGAAAAATCATACATAATGGTATTATCAATATTAAACCTTTTCATACCAACCCACTTGAGACTGCCCCCAATTCCATCGTACAAACTTCCAGTTATAAAGTGACAAATTAAAACTTTCCATCAAGATTTCATTCCAAATATCAGTTAATGATGTTTGGAATGAAAGTGATTTTACTAATTTTTTCATTATTTTCAAAATTAAACTAAATCAAAAGTAGTATATTTCAACAAACATATGGTAACAAAAGACAAAATATCAAATTTGTAGCCAAAGAAGAGACAGTTGACAATGACTCGACATTGTTTTGCATCCGTAGCAAAGACAACTTCTAAATGACAAATTCACTTAGATATTTATCAGTATTTTGTGTAAGTAAAGCTTACTGCCATGGTGGGAGCACCATACAATTAATTAGTACTTCACTTGTTTGTAGTACTGATAAACATTTCTTCTACTAAACTGTTCTATGCAACATACAGTACAACCCCCATTATGACCAAGAGAATAACAATGGTTTCTAATAGAAATTCATATTTCGGAATGGTGTTTAGTGTATTAAATCAACTCCAATACTTGACATAGTAAACAATTTTTTTAAAGTTTCAACAATTTAGGTGGGGAAAACAAAACTTTACAAATAAATATAAGGAAAAAGAAATGATAAAATTGTTTAAAACGTACTTATCATTAGAAATGCTGCAATCAATCACAGTTTCCTTACTTGTATTTACAATAATAAATGGAAGATGAATGGAGGTGTGCTGCGGTGGTCGGCCCATTGTTTGTTCACAGTACCTATTCCTTTCAACCAAATTTTTGAAAGCAATTTGCTGTAATTTTCAATAAATACACAAGACTTGATTTTAAAATTCTTTTCAGGCTCTACAAAGACTTTCACAACTACGTTAAAAATTATTAATGCAGTTGCCATTTTTCTGACATGGCTCCTTGTTTTGTAAGCATAAAAACGTAACCATCTGATATGCTGGATATTAAAATATTTTTCTTGTTGCAAGACAAGGAGCCATCCCAGAAAAATTGAAACAGCATTAACCATTAGTCTTTGTAGAAGTACAAGTTTTCTTAAATACAAAGAGAAAATTTACACAAATTATATAACTCATATTAAAAGATAATTCTGAAACATTCCAAAATATAGACAAGTGAAAAAAAGAGCATGATCATTTGCTAAAAATTTTGCCAATACATTTGAACAGATTTGATATTTCATTTCTTTGAAATTCAGTAACATATTAGTTTGACTACTAAGTGAGAGGAAAGGGAAAAGCAGTTCCATAACTTACAAGAATACAGAAACAACATAAAAAGCCAATAACTATTGAAAGCCATAACTGTGTCAATATGTACTACAAAACATTACAAAATTCCAAAGTGTGTATCAATCATAAAGCAGATTTTCTATTGGACTCTCCACAAAATATTGGCTTTTCAAATTTACTTTTTTTTTTAATCCACCCATTATTTTCGAATCAAATATCAAAATCCATAGGCCATAAAAAGTCTATTTGGATCATAAGTTGCATGTCACTTCATCATATAATGTTTATTATCCATGCTGGCATGAGTTGGATGGTTTGGCACAATCCAACAAGCTACAGGGTTGCACTGGACTCCAATGTCCACTTTGGCATGGCATGGTTTCTATCACATTACAGTGAGTACTGGTTACTTTTTCACTTTTGTGATACTAGCACTAGTGAGGTTGCCAAGTAACTTGCAAGACAAAGAAAAGAAAATGAAAAAACCCTCTTGGCTGAGTGGGAGTGTGCTGAAGAAAGGGAAGTGGCTTTATGCCAAGCGTTGAAGATTAACATATGATAGAGGGACAAGCAGAGGTGCCTTGCTACATGGCTACCTGTACATGAGGGCAGGTGAAAATAGCTGATAATGATATTATGTACCTATAAAAATATAGTGAAAAATACTAGTAAAATCTAAATTATGTCATCCAGAATACACTTTAAATGATAGGTAATTCTCAAAAAACTCAACTAGAATTTACTAACAAGGTTCCAGGTTGTTTTAAACAGGTATTCAAATTCAATCTTTCAAATCCATAAAAGTCTGTCCAGAATTACACAATATGTTTCAGGAAGACTAAAAGGTAACTTACTTGCAAAATTAATTCTTGTAATTGTTGTGTTTTGTGTTTGATACGTTCTATCTTTCTTCGATTTTCTGCCTAAGAATTCAGATATTTTATAAAAAGAAAATTATTTCATTCAGACTGTACAGAAAAAAATTACAATTGAAAGTGAACAAAACTATTCAGTATCTATTGCTGAAAATGTTATCCCCTTGGAATTTAGAAATTTGAATTGAAACACGAGACAACTGCAGAAACGTTAGCATGCCGGGCGAAATGCTTAGTGGTATTTCGTCTGTCTTTATGTTCTGAGTTCAAATTCCACCAAGGTCGACTTTGCCTTTAATTGCATACTGGGGTCAATCTAATCGACTGGCCCCCTCCCCAAAATTTTCAGGCCTTGTACCTAGAGTAGGAAAGAATTTAATCTATCAAATCAATATTGCTCTACAACTATATTTAAATTTTTTTATCATTGATGTTATAACTCTTATAAGAGCATTTAGAAATAAAAACTCAACAGGGTTTCAACCAGAGTTATGCTTATAAGTATTTTTGGAAAATGTTAATTTGTTTTTAAACTTAAGAACTATAAAATAAGTATGATCCCAGAAATTACGTACTTCAATATTTTGGCATTCTTGAGCTGAATTTGTAGGTAATCCAATCCAACGAATTTCTTTCTTTTCTTTTGAAATAATATTCATAGCCATAAGGACATTCAAAGCATCGTAGACACGCCGCCTGATATTCTTTTGGTCATATGCCTAAATAATAAAAAAGTATTCAGAAAAATATAATTGGTCCAGTTTCCAGGCTGTTTATGAAATAATATTAATAGCTACTGAAAATTATATAATATCTGGTGTCATGAAGCAGCAGTAAAGTTAGAAACTCCAAGTGTCTAAACAGGTTTCAATCACTTCTTGAAATCATAGTTGTTTGTTATGGGAATCACATATAAGACAGAAAACTAAATACAATAATTTAAAAATTAAGTTAAGTGAATATTAATGGGCATTAGCTTTCAATATTAGAAATGCTTAACAGCATTTCGTCTGTCCCAGATTCCACCAAGATCGACTTTGCCTTCCATTCTTTTGGGGTCGATAAAATAAGTACCAGCCAAGCACTAGGGTCGATGTAATCAATTTACCCCATCCCCTGAACTTGCTGGTCTTGTGCCAAAAATTTGAAACCAATATTAAAAATAGCTGGCAAGTACCATAGAATAAGAAAGTTTCTAGTAAACAAAAAGTCCCAAGACTTGTATTTTCTTTAAGTATGAATATCACATTCATCCCAGCATGTTCAAATCATTTTGCATTATAATTCA
Organism: Octopus bimaculoides; assembly: GCF_001194135.2. Lineage (NCBI taxonomy): Eukaryota > Metazoa > Mollusca > Cephalopoda > Octopoda > Octopodidae > Octopus > Octopus bimaculoides. The sequence goes on from NC_068983.1 coordinate 86,965,396, forward strand.
TTTAGCTTAGTACTGATAATAATTGCTATTTGCAAAAAAAAAGAACATTCTTTATTAATCACTAAATTGTAGAGTTTAGTCAAGAAACTATAACAAATCTGCAACAACACAAATATTAAAAATTCAATATTCAATGGATTTTTTTTTTTTAATAATTGTTCAGTGGCAAAAAATATATTTACTTGCTTGCTAATAACTTTAAAATAGAAAGGCATAAAATTAATAAAATATGCAATATCTGAAATTGCAAATGACATTGGATATAAAATTAACATTTAATATCACAGAATTGAGGAATAATATCAACTACCTGCTCTGAGGGTGACAAGTTTCTAGGATCACTAAATTCTGCAACTAATTCATCAGCAACTTCATTATAAGACGTAATTCCTTTTTTCTGAACCTTTTCACACACTTTCATAGAAAAATGCCGCAAACCTTTACCACCTTTCTCTCCTTTTTTATTCCTCTTACTATGAAAAGAGAAACAAAGAATATCATAAGCATCACTATACAAACTGACACGTTAATCAGCGAATGAATTAAAGACCAATACAATGAAAACTAAATTACCTATCAGTAAAATCTGGTTCAATAGAAATCTCTGACCCTCTTTTCCTATTTCGCCACTGTGAATCTACAGTCGTCGTATTTCTCTGAGTTGGCAACGTTACTACCTATGAATGACATTAACAGACTTAAATATACATTGGAAAGTAGCATTTAAAAGGCTCCATTTTTTTTTTTTTATGAATAAATGTTTCAGAAATTCACACACATATGAACAAAATAAAATTAGTTTTTTTTTTTCTAAATTTGTTTAAAACTAATGTATCAAAAATATATTTCTTAATCTATGCAAATTTTAATAATATATACTCTTCATTCTTTGTATGTCACAAGGCTATTATACCAGTCAAATGCATGATTGCTCCCATATTCTAGCAAACTGTATAACAACTACTATCATGCTTTTTGTTTATAAACCTCCATTTCATGACACAGCTAAGGAATCATATTTCTTGTTATATTGCAATACATGGTTAACAAATTTTCTGCAACCTTGGGAAGAATAAAATCTGGATATTTTTATATGGACATCCTCACACCTTGTTAATGAAAAAGATATATGAATTGACAATGTGTGGGCTATGTTGATATAACTGGAAAAGAAGGTAGGGATGACCTACAGAAGTGAAATGACATCAATCCAAGCATTAATTATACTACACCAGAACGAGAATGTCAGAATATGCCAACTATGCAAGTAAAGATGGCATTTAAAAGATTACAAATGTTCTTTTCAATACAATGTCACTTACTGAGTGTAGATAAGATGGCTGGATGTTTATTAATACAAATACAATGCTTGTGTTTTGCTGTTTCTGTGCAGAACACCATTCTACATTGCCACAAGTCACCTAGCTATCAAAAATAGGAAGTAGTTTATCTGGGAATATTACTATCATGGATAGATATCTTGAAGACATTTCATTCATCTACTTGACACAACTAAACTAGAGCTAATTACCAACTCTTGAACTTAAGATGGTATTGTTTGCATAAAACTGTGCAAGCATATTGTTATGGAATATATTGGTATATATTTCACACAATAGTCATCTCAATTTGTTAGCTTGCCAAGACCTAAGAATATAACTCAATAAGAAATGATAACTCTTATTAAATCATGTTTTAATATTTGTGGAAAACAAACAAATCATCCACCTAAAAAACTTTATTTCTTTTTGTAAGTGAAATTTTCATTATATAACTGTTACTCTGGCAGTGACTTTCATGCTTTCTTTTCTGGTATATTATATCCCAAGACTACTTTCTGTAATATAAGCATCCATTTAACAAATTATTAGAAAAATTACATTTGAAAGAGATTTAGCTACTACTTCAAGCAGGTAAAGTGATCTTGTAGAGGGTCCCGGTTTTACTTGGTGGCTCACTCAACTGGCTGCATTTTTGACAAGAGCTGACCCAGAGCTACATAACCTTATCTCTTTCTCAACAATTGTAAGTAACTGAATTTAAATATCCAAGTTAATATTTAGTCCAAGACACTACTGGCCAATATCCAACTGAGACTACAAAACCATTTTCATTATTAATTTTATTCCCATTTCGTTTTAGAAATAACTAAATGTTTGAGAGTTGCAATAAATCTTTCACCCAGTCTAACAAAAACACCTAACAGATGAGTGTCTTTAGCAAAGCCACTCTGTTGTCAGCATTCAGGCTAGGCCTTCAGTCCAAGAAAAACATCCTTGAACTAGTCTTGGAGAACTTGAAAAACCATGAGGCTGCCCTTCTCTATTTAATATACTAATATACTTCCCAGTCTCCAATTATTACCAAATAACTATTCAAAGTTATAGAGCAAAAAGTGCCAATGGGTGCACAAATACCAGCTTAAAGTGAGAAAAAAATGGCAAAACTGCAAGCAAACTGATATAAAAATATTAGATCATTTGATGAAATGTTTTGATTTGACATATAAACATACCAAAATTAAATGTTATAAATGATTCAATAATTTACTTACCCCTGAGGGCATAGATCCTGTACTGGGTAAAAATATTTTAGGTTCTGCTTTTGGTGGAGAGGCAGCAATTGGAAATGTTACAAACTGGAAGGCTGTAACACAATATAATGAAATTCTTACCAAAAGTAAGTTTCTTGCTAATTAGCAAAAGTTCAAAAATAGATTCAGATACATTATTTTTATATTACATATAAAAAAAAATTCTATAAAGAAATGTTCCATTTCCAAGAATTATTCTTATTTAAGTACTTAAGGAACCCAAAGTTTTTACACTCTTCTTTTTCTATTTTACATTTTAACATATGCAACAAGAGTTAATCTTATATACTAGGATTATATGGACAGTAGCCAGCCTTACTTTCATAATGAATCAGCAATGAATTAAAAACAACCTACTCCTTTCCCCAAATCAAACTGATAGCCATTCCACCTAATTGCTATTTCCAAAAGATTGAGTGACTACATTAGTTCATCCAAACAAAATATTTGGAAGGGTTATCACTACAATATCCAGTCTAGGTTTATGCCACAGAAGTGTCAAGCTTTATCTAAAGAATATGATTACAGAAACATACAAAAAGGATGAAGATCCTTTTCCATGACACAATTTTGAATTTGTGTAGAAGGACAAGAAATATATCTAAATTTTATCCATTTTAAAAACCATGGAACTTACTTCCAACAAACTAATTTACCAAGATAGCTGAAAATTAGCACATTTTAGTTAGCTACTAATCTCGCGTGTAGAGATTGGAATATTGAAATAGCATTCTTATAATTACCAATCAAAGACTGATCATGAGAACATAGGTTACCATGCCAGATTAGATTTGATTGGCAATACACCAAACTTCGACATAAATCAATTGTTCACCGTTTCTTTGATGCCCAATAGATTCAACTTTGTCTCAAGTGTTTCTTTCAGGTTTTTAGCCCAACTCTACTATGAGTACATTCCACTACCATTATACAACAGGTATATTGCATCATTTATTGACTATAATCCCCCATCACCCCTCCTAAATTAGGTTTTTCTTGTGATGCACAGTAGTTTTTGAAAGAAGTTGTACTTCTGAAATTTTATTTCATTTCCATTCATTACAATCACAAGCTAAAAGTTAGTGCAAGAAGCATTTGCATTCAATATAAAAGTTGACAAAATGTTTTTTGTCCTCCCTAATTTTATTTACAATACTATCTCTTGTGCCATCCCCTAGATCACCTAGATACCTGCCTACCACCAGAAATTCATCTACAAAAGCTATGCCTTCAGTTCACAGCTCCTATTAGAAGGCACTTAAAGTAACAATTCCTTAGTCCAGAGGGGAAACATTATTTCATCCTTTGTGCATCAATTACTTCTTTATTGACTGATTTCTTCACTACATTACTGCATGCAAACATTTTCCTGAGCAGTTCCAGGAGTTAATTCACTGACTTTGTTTTTCTTCTTAGCCTTTTAATTCCATGTAGCATATCTTTTAAGTCGCATTCCAAACAATCTTTATTAATAGCTTCCAGTTCTTTTTATATTGCTTGTCTTCAATGTTGCCAAGATTTGATCATGCTGAATTATAGAAAATTAAGGCTCTCTGTAAATCAATAGTCTGTAAGAGTATGTGAAAGTAGCATCATCCTCCAATGTCAACAAGTACTCCAGCCTCCCTAGAAGTGCTCTATCTAGAGGATGCCATCAGTTTCATTTGATTGAAATGGATAGATTTTTGTTAATTTTTTCAAAGGAAGTAATGGTTTTATGCAGCAGGGCTACAAATTACATATCCAACCTCCAACCTGGAAGGCCGTTAATTTTGCATATAGATATATAAAGGTTTGCTTCAAGCCTTATTCACAAAAAAAGAAAAAGCTGCTAAAAATGATTAGCTGTGGAAGATTAAAAAATATGTTCAAAACCTCAAAATGTAGATAAAATAACTTTAGCTGATATGCTAAAGGCTAAATTATTAGAAACAAATATCACAAAAATTATTTTGACCCCATTTCCTTTCACATCCCAGTGAAAATATAAAATAAAATCAATTACCAAATTATGAAATCAGAGAAAAATGTTCAACACATTTACCACTGGTGAATCAGTTTTTTTCATTGTTTCTGGTATTTCTAGAATTTTTTAACAGTTTGTATGTGTTAGTACACGGTCTGATACTGAACATATCAAATTATCCTTGCTGACATGGGCTGGACACATCTCAAAGCATCCTGCCATTAGTAAATAATCCATCAATGCCTGGCATACTTAGCAACAGAAAACTGTTGTAATATTAGTATATGTCTTTTTGTTTTTTCTTGCATGATTTTTAGGACTGGATGACTGTATTGTTGAAAATCACTTTATAACAGGGACTGGATGTACTTTGTCATCACTACAAGACAGGCTCTCTGCAGCAACACTAGTACCCTCCAACTTGTATTGGCTATCATCCAGAGTAAATAGCTCTGATAGCTGAGCTGTGGCTCTGAGGTCACATAAGCATTTATTTACACCCGGATGAAGGAATAACCAAGAAATTGAATTGATAACAGTAATATTTTCGTCTTTTACATTTTCTAACAAAAAAATCAGATGCACCCAAAACTATGTGAAAACCATTAGAGTGCAAGCATAATTGACATTAATAGCTAATGGAATGGTGATAAAGCTTTTAACTGGATTCCTCTTACTTTGAAGAAATTATGATTGTAGTTAAGAATGAAGTATATAAAATATAGAACAAATGAGTGTGATAGTCATGTTTCAAACACTAAACAGAAATATTTTTTACAGCAAGAAATAACTGGAATGGTTTAAAACTAGATAACTTGGACAGCTGAGGAATAAGATGAAATCTTCAATATTTTTCTGTAAGTGATTGGAAAATCATGGAAAGAAATAAGAGCAAATCATTAGAACTTGCTTTTATCTTCAAGTAACACCCCACATGCTACCTACTTTGCTTAAGTTTAATGGTTATACCCAAAATTAGATTCAATATTTTATCACCCATGTACTAAATGTTCCAAGACGCTTTTATAAATATTATCAAGAACAAAATAAGAATGTGCTACAAGTGTAAAATTAGTACCAATATGGTTATAATTTTTATAATCCTATACATTTAAGATTTAAAAAAAAAACCTGACACAAGTTCAATAAGTGATTACCAATACAAACATAGTAAAATTAAACTTAATGCAATTACACGATAAATATTGGTTTCAAATTTTGGCACAAGGCCAGCAATTTCAGGGGAGAGGGGTAAGTTGTTTACACGAACTGGTATTTATTTTATCAACCCCAAAAGGATGAAAGGTAAAGTTGACCTTGGTGGAATTACATGATAAATATTGATAGGAGTTAAACCGGACAAAAAAATATTGTCCATCCAGATTGTATAAAATAATGAGGTTACTGAAAAGATAACTTAATAATCATTCACTGACAACTTGTTTTATCTATGTAAAGCAGATGATGGAAACAATAAGCTAAACTTTCTACTTTCAGTATATTCAAATGAACTGGTTTGATTTTTAACCTGTTATTGTCTAAGAGTTATGCTGTGATGGTATCTATTAACTGTAAAATCAATGGAAAAATCTTCAGTCATTTTTTTTTTTTGAAAACCAACAAAGATATCCCTTGAGGTGAATTCATATGAAATGGTATATGTAGGGCTCGAAGCTAGTCAGATATAAGCAGCTAATGGTAATGTTATGTTCATAAACAAATTCATCAGTAAAGTTGATATATAATTTATTGTAGTGCTAGTCTTTGGTTATACAAGGTCTGTCATGGAGGTATACTGAGTAAAATACGAAAGCGTTTATTCAAGTACTTGATGGATAAAATCAAATATCAGTCCACAAATAAGCATTAAAATGCTTTCTCAATTTTATATTTAATAAATAATGATAATTATCGTTTTTCAAAATATTCCTGTTGTTACCTGACACAAGAACACTGGAAGGGCCAGCTGAATTGTTGAAAGAATTGAACTAGATTCCACAAAACCAAAACATCTGCAGCAAATTTTCTAGACATATTCCAGAAAAATGTGATATTTGACAACATAAAAAAAAAAAAATTTCTTACATTTAATTTCCATAAGATATATCTTTCATCAGATGAAGAAAAGATCAGAATAACACAATTGTACCAAAATGACTTGAACCAGCAATGAATTTCTTTCCAATGAAGGTTAAAAAGGTACAGGTTCTATTTATACAGTAAGTTAACACCAGGCTTAAAATACTTTTGCAAAGTGTGCAATTTGATGATAGAGAAATCATTTATAAACCAATCAACTCAATAGTTTGAGAAAGTAACAAATGGTATAAAAGAAACAAACTTACGAGCTTTAGGAACATTTCCATCTTTATAATTAGCCAAGTCACCCTGAGCATCAAGTACTCCGACCTACAGATAATGAAAAAAGGAAATATGAAATTCTGTTTCTAGATAATTAAATCAATGAAAAATATATGATATATACTACTGATCTTAAATGAATCTTTTGAAAAGATATAGATTAATGTGTCAGCCATAAAATAACTAGATAGATGAGATATAACTTCAGCAGTAAAATATCTCAAAAGAATCTTCTGGAATTAAATTATAAAACATGCCCTTATAAAACGAATCGAAGCAATAATAAATCAAAATAAATTGTTAAGCTTTTCTTCATCACATGTTTAACTCCTGTATTTTTGAGATTTGATCTA
>NC_068983.1:86972861-86975441 GCF_001194135.2 Octopus bimaculoides
TATATATATATATATATATATATATATATATATATATATATCAGGTATTGAAATTGTGATATTTGGTCAATAACTGATGAGAGGCTAAGCATTCTAGTGTTTTTGTATTAGCACACTTTAATAGAATTCTACGGGTTTTTAAATTATTTCCACTTCTAGAAGATAGAGGGTTAGATAAATTATATCATTGTATATTGGTTTCAGGCAGTAAATAATTAGTTTAGCATAGTCAAATCACCATTATAAGGCAAATATGAAGCATGCATACATATCTTAGAGGAAATAGATTTAAAATCGATCTACATGAAATTGTATGACCTGAGTTGAGACTAACCTTAAAATATTTTCACTTTAGGCTATCCCAATACCTTATCTATGTCACTTGTTGCTTGTTTTTTTTTTCGTTTCTTTAACACGTACTTGGCACAACGATATGATAGAACTGCTTTTAAACCAGCACTTTCCCTGATATGTTTTTTATCAGATATGTCAATCCCAGATTGACGCATAGATTAAAATACAACTTGAATAAATGAGTGTACACGCACGCGAATTCTTACACATGTCCAAGTTTCGATAAAAAAAAAGAAGAAACAAACGTATCACCCAAAACGCAAATGTTAATGGGACTTTACCGGTGTGCATATGCTTATAAATGGATTAATAAACTCAAAATCTAATGGGAACGAACTTTAAAGGGAAATATATATCTCATACACTTGTATAATTTAATCTTAGTGCGTTAAGTTATTTACTTAAAGTGGAGAGCTGTGGCTTCCATGGAACGTTTGTAAATTAGTTTCGGAAAGACTTTCGCCCGTCCCCTCCCCCATACCCCCGGGGTTAGGGGGGTACAAAAGGAAGTCTTGCCTTAGTTTCTATTAAGGGACGTAAGATGCCAACCAAGTCACACTACTAAAACACCCTGTAAAAATATTTCAATTGCAATAAAGGTTATATATGAAAAATACATACTCAGTATGACGACAAAAATATAAACACATTCAAAACTAGTGGCTCAAAATTACAGATTAAAAGAAAGCGAGTTTCTTTCTCGACTAAACCATGAAGAAAAACGGAATTGCTAAGAGCAACAAGTTTGTGAGGATTATCGCTTTCTTTATATATGTGTGTGTGTGTGTATATATATATATATATATATATATATATATATATATATATATATATATATAGCATTTCAACACTAATGATGAAGAGCAGTATGACAAAAATGGTATCGGTTAAATGATGTCAAATTAGCAAACCTTTATGGCAAGTATATTATATATAAAATCTTCATCGTATCTATTTCCACCCAAAGAAATAAATAAACACTATCTAGGTAACTTAAGTAGCAATAACAATAGCGTATCAGCTTCTAACCTCGACATCATTTGGATAAATTTAAAAGTAAGGATCGTTTTTCTGATGGATATGCACACACACACACTAATATATGTAGTATGTGTATATCCATCTGAAAAATGATCCTTATTTTTAAACATACATATAAAACGAAAAGAAAGAAATAACGAACGAATCCATGACAAACTACAGAGCGGTTTCTAGTTTCTGAAAAATTCCTCAAGAGTTCTCTATTTATTACACATGTAATTTATCTCGACCAAGCTGCTTGGGCTTAGACATTTCCGGAGGGGGGGGGGTTAACACGAGTCATAAAATATACATCTCTGCAAATCGTAGACTGGATTTAGGTGGGAGCTGAGTAATGTTGCGGATTTAGTTATCGTAACTGTTGCACAAGGAATAGTGGACAATTATTATAAAGAGGAAGATATTAAGATTTATTATTCTCTCAGATGGACTAAGTCAGAAAGAAGGTCCCTTCGGTTTAAATTATAAACACACACACATATATATATATATATATATATATATATATACAAATACACACATACTCGTGAGTTTGGCATATATGTGTGTATATGTATATACAGAGTACCTAAGAGAGAGATGCGAACAAAGTTTTTTTAGCTTCTCTTTATCTTTGATAAGCTTTAGGCTATTTTTGATAGTTGTTCTTTGGAGTAAAGAGAATGAGGTAAACACTGTGAATAAAATGATGAATGGGAGGTAGTGACCATAAAAATAGTAGTAAATATTAACAATTATCATTATTATTATTAAGTGGCGGGTGAAGAAGAAAAGCAGGAAGGCCGCTGTCGACAACATTAGGGAGAATACATCCGGTCTTACGTGAACAAAGAAAGTAAACATTTGATATTATAGAAGAAAATACGGAGCTATAGTAGCTTCAGAATATGAAATAATTTCCACTTGAACCAGCCATACCTCTTTTGCTATTGAATCCAAGCCGTTCTCTTTATAATGGCGTAAGATCTCAAATTCAGGGCCATTTTTCTGTCCCCTGGAAGTCGTAGGAATCTTGTGAGGACTTCCTTGACCTAAAATTGTAGAAGAAAAAAAAACACAAGCAATACAAAATACACATTTTGGTTTTTCTGTTAGTAATATAAATTGATAATGAATTAAATGCATAAATAATAATAAACATATCAAAAATTAGAAAGTATAATGTACTTAGATAATAAATACTGA
>NC_068983.1:86975566-86980854 GCF_001194135.2 Octopus bimaculoides
TATATATATATATATATATATATATATATATATATGAGTGCATACAGACTAAAGTATAAACAGTGGAAAAGAAGTCAAGGTAAATAAATCAATGATCATGCACGTCAAGCATTTAAACTAGAAAGAAATATTCATATTCGATTATTCAATTAACTTATTGTTATGGCATGAAAGAGAACTTGAGTGTTCGATCAACATTAAAAAGTGGATCAGACCACTATTGTGACTTTATATACTGCAAAATAAAACAGAAAAGGAAACTCTCGTAACATTGTCTTTTTTTTAACAAATTAATAATTTTCTATTGATGTTATGATAACCTGAAATTATACTGGATGGTTCCCTGAGAGGGAGACGTATTCATTCTAAAGCTATCGCTTATAAGACAATCTGGATTGTTTATAATATATAGAAATAAATATTCACCATCATCCGGCCATAAGCTTGATAAAGTTGGACTGGAGTTAGCCATTATCCGTTTGAAAGAATTAATCGGCAACAAAATGATTTTTTCTTCGGGCAACACTCTGGTAAGAGAGCCCGACTGAGAATCTGTAGGGACCGGACAGGGTTGCGGCTGCTATTCAGATGCACTCTACTGATGGGTTCAATGGCAGTAGCTGCTATAGACACTGGTATTGTTATATTATATTATTGGAAGAGGTAATAAAAAGCAAGATGATTAGGAATGGGTTTTTTTAAATGATATACACAAAATGGCGACGACGGCGATTTTTCTAAAGTCTTACACGGTGCCGTCACTTTTTCCCCCTTTCTCTTCTTGTGATTGGGAGGGGTTACCACAATTTCGCAAGGGCGGATCGTCGTGCGGCGGCTCTATGTACCCAATTGTTCATTACCAGCGGTTCTTTCGAGGTACAAAGAGAGCCGTGCAGACCGCCAGAACACGCCATCATAAAGTCATGTCCATCTTCCTGTTACGCTACAAACTTTTCAAGTCTCGCTGCAAAACGCGCTTGGCGGTGACCACTTCCTTTAGCGTAAAATGATTGGTTGCACTGAACCACGTGACAATCCAGAGTCTGCGCATGGCGCAAAGAAAAGAACGGGAAAATTGATAAAAGTATGGAATCTCATGAAGGCAAAAATAAGCCTTACCGAATTTAGCTTCAATTCCAATACGTTACAGAAAAGTCCTGCATGAATTATTTTACAATATTTGACACTTGACTACCTCAGATTTTACAATTTTAGCTTTCATAATACTATAACTGTATTTCTTATCAGTAAGTTTATCTGATTTGTTGAGTAAACTGGATACATCTTAGTATACTATCCTGAACAATTTTATACCATAATTTATATTGTCTTACAACCAACGATATGTATCCCATTTACCGCACAATGTAGTTTAATATTTCAATTTCTGACACTTTTTAAATCATACTGCATATTTTTGAGGCAATGGCTGAGGTGTGTCTACCAGTTCAGGGTATCACCTGCTACTCAGTAAACATGTAAAAACTGACTGCTACATGCAAAAGCAAAGGGCTTCAATTGCTTATAATGAATTCCAGGATTAATATACAAAATATAAAGTAATAATACATACATATATACACACACACACATATATATGTGTGTGTGTTTGTAACAATATGAATATATATGCATATTAATATATATATATCTTTATAATCAATGATAAAATCTATATAAGATATCAAGTAGCCAGCTACCTATATATATGTGTGTGTATATAATATATATATATAGTCTAAAAATCCAGAAGTCAGAAATTCTCAGTAGTGTTATTATATTAATCAAAGCTTTCGGTATTATAGACGTTACCAATTGGATTTACACTACATATTTGATAACTGGATATTAAATAACAAGCCAGTTAACAAACGTATATGCTCATCAGGGTGGTAAGTCAAGGAGAAGCCACTATATTTTTTCCATACTTGACATCCGTAAAGAGCACATTTATTAGATAACTGCCCAGTAATCTAATATCTGGTGTAAAACCAGTTGATAAGATCAGCTGTAATGGATCTATAATACTGAAGACTGATTGATAGTATATATATATATATATATATATATATATATATATCGAGAGAGAGAGAGAGAGAGAGACTGAAATACAACATACACAGGTCATGGCTGTGTGGTAAGAAATTTGCTTCCCAACCACATGGTTCCAGGTTTTCTCCCACTATGTTGCACTTTAAGCCTCAGACTACCAAAGCCTTTTCAGTAACCAAAATCTAAAACTTTTTATTTTATGATAAACTGAATAATGGGTAAATATATATGTTGCACCCAATATCTGTAGGTATGTATGTATGTAGTTAGGTTGGTAGCTAGATATATATGTATGTATGTATGTTGTGCTGGTTTAGCCATGTGATGTGGATGGATGCTGAAAGTTCCAAATAGAAGTGCTGATCTCTCAAAGTAAATGGAACATGTGGAAATGGGAGACCCAGGAAGACATGGCACAAAGTACTGAAGAATGGCATTAGGACGCAGAACCTTTCAGGCAAGATGACAAAGGACCGAGATGCCTGGTGCCTTGTGGTACTCAAGAAGACCTGTACATACCAGTCCCACATACAGAGCACTCGTGCCAATGCCACACACGACCACTTGTGCAGTTCCATGTAAAAGTGCCTTTGCAGTGTCACGTAAAAGTACCCAGCACACTCTATAAAGTAGTTGGTGTTTGGAAGGACATCCAGCCATAGGAACCATGCCAAATCAGACTTGAGTCTGGTGCAGCTCTAGTCAAATCGTCCAACCCATGCCAGCATGAACAATGGATGTTAAATGATGATGATGATGATAATGTTTGTATGTATAGTGGGTGAGGAGATGCTAGTGCAAGTGTAGAATAGATAGGCACCAAATTAATGCTTGGATAAATCAAATTCTTGAACTCCAACTTCTAGAGCAGAGTGAAGTACTCTCCAGAAGCAGAGGAGTTGACTGAAGAAAAACAAACATATTCCTCTACCTAGAATACATTAAAAAAAAAGTAAGTAAAAGTAAAAAACAGAATCCACATGTCTTTAAAAAATCCCTTTGGAATAATAGCGCTAGTTGAATGAATCAACCCCAGTACTTATTTTCTGAAGCCTGATACTTATTCTATTGGTCTCTTTTGCCAAACTGCTATGTAACAGGGATGTAAACACAGCAACACTGGTTGTCAAGAGGTAGGGGAGTGGAGACAAACACAGACACAAAGATACACACGCATAGATATATACTACATATGTGGAAATCTGTGTGTGTGTTTGTTTGTGGCGTTGTTATCTAACTCCTCCTACATCATTTTATCAATTTTGATGAAACTTGACAGTATATATATATATATATATATATATATATATATATATATATATATATTTATATATATATATGTGCGTGTGTATATGTATATATGACAGGCTTTCAGTTTCCATCTACCAAATCCACTCACAAGTCTTTGGTCAGCCGAGGGCTATAGTAGAAGACACTTGCCCAAGGTGCCATGCAATGGGATTGAACCTAGAACCATGTGGTTGGGAATCACTCACTACATTCTTGAAGTGGCTGGCATTAAGAAGGGGAGCCAACCGTAGAAACCATGCCAAATCAGACTGAAAACTGGCGCAGCTCCCCAGCTTACCAAGTTTCAGTCAAACTAACCAACCAATGCCAGCATGAAAAACAGACATTAAATAATGATGGTGATGATTATGATGATGCATGTATGCATGAATGTTTGTATATATATGTGTGTGTATATATATATATATATATATATATATAGTTGAAATTTACAAAGACAAAGACAGGTGTATAAACAACAAGCAGGGGTATTAGTTTGATGTTCAGGAAGGTGAGAGAATCTTTTATATTTCGAGTCTATGCTCTTCAACAGAAAGGAACACGAGGAAATAAACAGAGAGAAAAAAAGTCATGTGAATTTAGAGGTCAATCATGGCGACTGGTTGGAAAAAGGTAGCCCGTCAGGCGAGCTGGGAAGAAGGGGAGGTAATAAAGTACTGGTGATCCCAAAACGAAGGTGCATGTGCATGTATGTGAGAGTGTGTAAGTGTGTGTGTGTGGATAGGGGCTAGTGACTTTGACATTTGGATGTGTACATCTGTAATGTGTGGGTGAGTAGATGATGGTGTGGGTGCTTGAAAGTGGTCAGTGCTAGTGTGTGTGGGGTGGGGTGATGCAGTGTGTGGTGTGATGTAGCAGTGTTGGGATGTGGGGGATTGGGTAGGGTGAGGATATGGAGGTGGGGTGTGAGGGTAGGGGTGGGGTATGTGGAAGTGAGACGTGTGGGGTGGGGGTGGATCAACGAAGGGAGGTGGGTAGCAGTGAAGAAAGGAAGTAGGTGTGAGGGCAAGAGAGGAAACAGGTGTCAGATGAAGAGAGGAGAGGAGGGGAGTCAGATGAAGAGGAGAGGGGAGTTGAGCCCATGTGGTGCAAAGGAGCAAAGAGAGAAGATTAAATTCCTGTTCACAGTGAAGGCAAGAGTCCAGATGGCCCTTGTGCAAAGACAGTCCAAACACAGTCAAGTGTTGTAATGAATGACTGGTAGAGTGGAAATGATGTGTTATTGCTGAGTCTAATGTCTCGGAGGTGCTCTGCGAAACAGTTAGCCAAGCGGCATCCCATTTGACCGATGTACAGAGAAGGGCAGAAAGAGTAGGAGATACAGTAAATGACGTTGCTAGAAGTGCAGGTAAAGGAGTCAGTGATATAATAGGGACGATGATGGGTGCCTGTGGGGATGGTGGTGCTGGAGAGGTAGGGCCAAGTGCAGCAGCATGGGCAGGAGCAGGGGAATGAGCCAGGTCGGGAGGTGGGGTTAGAGAAGAAAATGTGGACCAGGAGGTCATGTAAGTTGTGGGCTCATTTGAAGGAGGGAAGAAGTAGCTTGGGGAAGATGTACGAAGTGGAGGGGTCGGACTGGAGTCGCTGGAAGGCTTGGAGAATTGTGCACTGGAGGGGTGGTACATGAGAGGAAACAGGAAATGGGCAATGGCAGGGTGGGTGCAGGGAGAGAGAGAGCAGAGGTATGGTCTTTGGAACATGCTCTGGCAAGAGCTATGTGGATAGTGTATGTATATATGTATACATATATATATATATATATATACACACACACATATATATATATATATGTGTGTGTGTGTATATACATATATATATAAATATACACATATATATATATATACACACACACACATATATATATGTGTGTGTGTGTGTGTGTATATACATATATATATAAATATACACATATATATATACATATA
>NC_068983.1:86981474-86984859 GCF_001194135.2 Octopus bimaculoides
TAAGTATGTATATATGTGTGTATGTGTATATATATATATATATATATATATATATATATATTTATATATATATGTATCTATGTATGTCTGTATGTATGTGTGTGTATATATACATATATTATATTCTTTAATTCTTTTATGCATTTCATCCCAAAGGCTGTGACCATGCTGGAGCACACTAACTATCATCACCTTTTCAATAGCCATTCCCATATGATTGGCTTTTGAGGAAAAGGGAGCTTGATATTGCTGCCCTCTTTTGAATTTCTTACTACAAAGGAGGTTCATCTGGAATCTTCGGCAGTAGAAGGTCAAGTTGCTTCTTGAAAACATGTACTCCATTCCATATAGATCTCCCAGATTTTTTAGCAAGATATTAAATTGTATTGTAACCTGCGTGGATGTTGAAGATTGTGAAATAACAAAAAGTCAATTGGCTTGGGTGGCAGTGATGTACAATGAAAAAAATTCAGAGAGTTATTACCTCTACTGGAAAGAGCAGTGCTACATGGTAGTGAGACATGAGGCCTGAATGCAAAGGTTTTACAAAGGCTAGAAAGAAATAAGGGGAACATATTTCACTAAATGTGTAATGTCATTGTACATCAGGGGTCAGGGAACTTTTTTAACAAATTACCCCAAAATATATTTATTTACACTGACATTACCTCCATGATTTGAAAGGAAGAAAATCATAGATTCTTTGAATTCAAAAGGTTTATTGAATCTATATGAATTCATTTACACATTCATTACATTGGACAGATGTAGTGTTGCCAGAAGAAAAATTACTGTTGCAACAAGGAACACATTTTTTATATGATTTTACTTAGGTCTAATGAGTCCTCATTACCCAAGAATTTCGTTTTTACCCCACTTGAGGTAATTTACCCCAGTTTGCTGACCCCTATTGTAGGTGAAGAATACAGTACAAATGACCATAGAGTATATCTGTGTATAGGAGGAATGTGATGTAGACTGCAAGAGAAAAAGAACTGCATTAGCATGGGGTTGTGATGCATATGGATGAAAACAGATGCATAGAAGATTGTTGAGCAATCAAGTAGAAAATGAAAGTCTAGAAAGGCATGGGATGAAGCAATGAAACACGATCTCAACAAGCTGAGCCTCACAAAGGCTGTGATGCAGAAAACCCAGTCTCTAAGGCAAACATGACAGAAGAACACTAAAGGGAAGAGTGCAGTTGCCTGGGATTCTGTCACAACACTCACTCATCACTCCTACCCTGCCTCTCTCTCACTGTCCTCTCTCCACAACCTCCACATCCAGAATGTTTTTTTTGATTTTATCCTCTGCTCTTCCCATCACCACCACCTCTGTGATACTCTCCTCCCTCTAGTCTCTCTTTATCTCACACCACATTCACTTCTATTTCCCATCTCCATCTCTATGGTACTCTTCACTCATTCTTTCTCTTTCTACTTTTGTATTAACCCACAGCTCCACTCTTACTTCTCTCTCACCATCCTCTCTCCACAGCTTCCCAGCCCAGGATGCTTTCTCTGCATTCATTCTGGTTTCCCACCCAACATCTATGATACCTCCCAGCTTCTCTTTCTCTCTAAACACCTTTATGCTACCCTCCAGCCCCTAACTCGCTCTTACTATATTCTTTCCACAGCCTCTTTGTGTGGGACATTTTCTCTGCATTCATATTCTACTCACTCCCAGCTCTATGGTACCCTCCAGTCTCTTTCTCTCTCTCTCTCTCCCAGTTTGGGATACTTTCTCTGTATTCGTACTCTGTTTCTTATCACCTCTCTGGTAACTTCCCACCCCTCTTTCCCTTACCACTCTCACCACTTCTGCCACTTTTTCTCTTCCTGTCTTCTCCCCACAGCTTTCTGACCCCTTAGTGTCTACTCTGGCCTACCTTCACAACACCACACACTGTACCCTTCTTCTCTCAATGATCTTCAGATTCCTCATCACACTCACATTTATTTCTTTCATGTTCCCTTCCCCCATGCCTTCTTCTCATACTCACCCTCATAATGTGTGATAGTTCTGGAACCCTCTGGATCAGGAGTCCTCAACCACTGGGCCATGGATCACTTGGTGCCTGCCCATACAGAAAGAATATATAGTTAAATTTTATTATCATTTCATTGACTATTGCAGTTTTCAGGGTGTTTTCAAATCATATATGAATTATATATGTAGTAACTAAACTATATTTTATGTACTTTATTGTGTTTTGTTATGCACATAACACACCAGTCTGTGGAAAAATTGTCTTACATGAAACTGGTCTGTGGCATAAAGAAGGTTGGGAACCACTAACCTGATACTCTGCTCTTTCTTAATACTCCCTTCCATCTTCTCCAGTCTCTTCCACAGACCCTCCCCAACACTGTCTTCCCTACTCCCCTCCTTCACACCAATAAATTCTCTCATCATCTTACCTCAAATCATTACTCTCTCTTTCCGGTTCTCCTACCAGTTGTGGAACTCCCTTGGATGTGCCACAAAAAATGCACCCAGTACACCCTGTAAATTGGTTGGCATTAGGAAGGGCATCTAACCATAGAGACTGTGCCAATACAAAAACATTAGAGTACAACAGTCCTCCAACTCATTGGGTCCTGATTGGATCCTGTCAAACATTCCAATCCAAGCAAGCATGAGAGCAGACATAAAAGGATAATGATAACAATATATGCATGCATGTATGTATGTATGTATGTATGTATGTATATATGTATGTATGTATGTATGTATGCATGCATGCATGCATATATATATAACTAAATTTCTTTCAGAGGCTCTGCCTCCATGTACATCAGAATAGCCATAATGATGTTATCCAACTTGTCAATTAGAGTAACCAATCATGATAACAAGATTGCTCTTCACTCTTATCATATGTTATCAATGTCACTGCAAGAGAGCCTCATTGAAACTGTCCTTTTGCTCATCTGACAGTTCTGATTGTAGTGCATGTGCAGAGATAGCTGTTGCCATCATGAGTTATATAACTAGTCTAAGCTTAATTTTTCTGTCACAAATTTTGACTAATTATGCAATTTTCTACCTGCTAATATCTATCCAAAGGAATTTGTACATGTTGTCTTACACTTAAGGATTACATCTGAAGCTTCCCTCCATCTTACCTCTTGTACACAACAAACAACTACTCTATGCTACAGATCTAACTTTCATCTTACCTAAAAAGATGATGACAGCCTTGAAGTCTTTACCTGAGAACCTGAAGAATATTTCTAGCATGGTTCCGGTTGTTTAATGCTTATTTTCTCTAACTGAAAGAGGAAGAGAGTATAATATAATATAATATAATATAATATAATATATGTATGTATGTATTCATGTATGTATGTCTGTGCATGTGTATATGTGTGTGTAT
>NC_068983.1:86984869-86985454 GCF_001194135.2 Octopus bimaculoides
ATATATCATCATCATCATCATCATCATCATTGCCAGCATCATAGCTTTAACTTCCATGTTTTCATGCTTACATGGGTCAGACAGAATTCATTGAGACAAATTTTCCACAGCTAGATGCCCTTCCAGTCACAAACCCTCATTTGTTTCCTAGTTTGGTAATATTTCCCCATGACCTGACATGTTTTTATGGAAGAATGGAAATGAATGATTGACATTGCTTGAACAATAGTGACACTTATTTACAAAGATCACATGCTGTCAAACCAAGGGGGCAGAAACACACACACACACACACATGCATATATATATATATATATACACTCACAAACACACATATATACACACTCACATCACATAAATGATAGACAGACAGACAGACAAACAGTCAAACAGATAGATAGATAGATAGATAGATAGATACATACATACATACATATTAGTTTCTTTCAGTTTTCATCTACCAAATCCACTCAGAAGACTCTAATTGACCTGGGTCAATTGTAAAAGGTACTTGCCCATATCACATGGTTAAGGAGCAAACTTCTTAACCACACTACACAACCCCCCCCCCACACACACACACAC
>NC_068983.1:86985464-86986181 GCF_001194135.2 Octopus bimaculoides
CCCCCCCCCACACACACACACATATACACACACAGCTGTACCAAACTTTGTCTGAGCTTATTATTACCTAAAGTACAAGCATATGAATTTATTCTATTTTGGATGAGATAGTTAAGAAAGTTGCTAGCAGTTTTCAATTACTCTAAAATGTTCATTTATTAAGAAATGTTGCATCCAAGCAATTCTGAAGATATACAAGTTGAGCTTCAAAATTTATCAAAAATAACTTAAATAAGGATATGCAGAATTTAATATAAAATCTGCATAGATTGGCAGCACAATGTGCTGCAAAAACCCTAATTTCCTACAATATACTCATTAAAGTAATAGAGTAATGCACACATCTGTTGCCTATTGTCGAACTGCTAAGTTACGGGGAGACTAACACACGAATACATACATACATACATACATACATACATACATACACACCTTACTATGTCATATCTATATATATAAAAATGAGAATGTGTGTCTGTCTGTCTGTCTGTCTGTCTGTGTGAATCCCTAAAACTCGAGAACTATGCAACCAATTTCATTCAAATTTTACACATGCCTTACTTAGGGTTCCAGTTGTGTTTTAGTAAAAAAAATTTTAACTTCTTGCAGAGTTCGAGCCCACGGAAACATAATATCTCCTCCACTATTTAAGTATTACGTGTCAAAAGTGAAACAAAAACACTCATGTCAAATACTTTCACTTTAAAAAATGAAACT
>NC_068983.1:86986742-86988596 GCF_001194135.2 Octopus bimaculoides
GCAATGTGGTGCATAAATTGTCAAGTAAATGAGACGCATCTTTGCCTCCACTGATTCACTTGCAAAGTGTTGAGTAAAATTATTTCGTTGCAGACCTCCTTTGGGTCTTTTTATTATCACTACGACACACATAGTCCCCAGTTGGTAACATTGATTTCAAGGCCCTCCTAGATGAGAAACTGGCATTCCACTTAATGTCTATGTTCCATGCTGGCATGGATTGGAGAGTTATTAATGTAGAAATATGGTATCGTAGCTACTAACAGTTGAGGGTTGCGTAGTCTAGACGGCGTTTTTAGATTTCATTATTCTCTTTAACCCGGGCAAAGCCGGGTATTTCTGCTAGTGTTATATAAAACAGGGTTTGAGTTCATCTGCTAATTTTTGCGATGATGAAAAAGTCCCAGTTACAGAGAGAAAGTCTTAAGTTTATAGCTTAAGGTTTTCTATTTCCAGTTTGTATAACTGCAAGCTATCTTAAAAGTGTAAGCTTTCACTGGGATTAACGCTTAACACCCACACGCACGCACACAGGAAAAGAAAAGATATAGACATACAAACGCACACACAAACACATTTCCTACATGAAGGAACACAATACACACACACTAATATATTTTAATTTTTGTTTCTCAACCTTTCAACCTCAACATAAAATCACATAGATGCTCTTATACGTCCATACATACATGCACGCGCGCAAAACATACACACTCACACACACATTCACTTTCTTTCTCTCAATTTATCTATGTTTTCTTTCGCTATATCTCTTTCTCAATTTATTTATTTCTCTTCTACTTTTATATCATTCTTTCTCACAATTTTTTTTATACCTTTCTCCTACTTCACCCCATTATTTTGTCTTTCTGCTTCTCTCTCTCTTTCTTTTTTCTTTTCCACTCTCTCTTTCTGTTTTCCTTTTTAGCTATGTTCCCACTGTTCTTTACCTCTCTCTCTCTCCTTTTATCTCCCACGCTCGTAAGCAGACAGAAATAAAAATTAGAGACAACATGCAATTGTAACGTACACACATGCACGCACCAGGCATACAAAAATAAATACATAGATAGTCAACCATGTACACATGCAAATACACTCACTTACATACACATACACAGAGTAGACAACAAACATGCACACTTTCGTAATGAAATAGGACCACACATACACACACAAAAAGACAAAAACGCCTGCACTCAGTCACAATACATTAAAAAATTCTACTCCCCCCCCCTCTCTCTCTTCCTCTCACTTTCTCGGCGTCTTTCTATTTTCTCTCACTCTCTATTATTATCTTCTTCACTCCCCCTCATTATCTCCGATATTCATAGATCGTTTGCAGCTGGTGTGTTCCAGAAGAGTGGAGCAACCTACCTCTTTTGAAAAGGGGAGTCCGTACTTCTCCAATTCACTGAGCTTATTCTCTGAGAAACTCTGTGATAATGATTTCTTACGAGCGAAACTGCTTGGAGGTCGCTCTGCCTGCTAGAAACAGCAGACAAATCTTCTTCAAACCACACCCTTATGGTCTTTTAAGGAGCGTGTGAACACGTTAGATAAAGCTGTTCTGCTATATACTATTTCTGGTGAGAAAAAAAAAAAAAGAAAACAGTTATGGCGGGAAAGTCTTTGGTTGTAGGTCTGCAACAACAGCTTTTTAAATCGGAACAGCGCTGTATATTTGCAATCGATTTAAATCAACCTCAGTGTATTACTGTTATTAATAGACTCCAATGAGAAAGTCTTTGCGCAGTCACTCGATCTACTAGAAATAGCTGCTAAATCTTTTCCATATTACTATTTATTTTCTCAAAAAAAGAAAGTATACACGTATATATATATATATATATA
>NC_068983.1:86988745-86991856 GCF_001194135.2 Octopus bimaculoides
AACACAAACGTGCTCCGACTTGGATTCTTCACAAATTTCAGAAAAATAGGTATTTTTAAATGAAATTTTCAACATGATTACGATTATATTGGAATTAATGTTAGAAAGCAATTTCAAAGATTTCAAATCTCATTTTATGTGTGTCAGCATGTGTGCGCACCTACCATTTTTTCTTCTTCTAATTCCGATATAATCCTAATCTACACCATCTGAAAAGTATTTGTATAAAATTTCATTTGTAAATATCCATTTTTCTAAAAGTTATGAGGAAATAAATTCCGTAGGGAGGGGGAGGGCACACTTGTGTAGGTATGCCAATACACTCCCTACTCTAAAAAAAAATGGAAAGAGTTGCCACAGCTGGAATACATTTAATCAAAGCTGACTTGGAGTTAGTACCTGATATTTTGTTCTATCGGAACCTGTGCGTTTAAAAGCAAAACTCCAGCATGATTTTGAACTCCGATGTTGAGGTTGTGGTTAAATATCGGAGAAAGTAGTTGTAGTTTAGCCCCTTGACATCTTTCGCAGAGCAAGACCTTTGATCAAAGACATAAGATGGTAGTTTGATTTAAGAAAGATTTATTTTCAAAGTTGAGTGACCCCGTACTGGTTCCTCCGTTGACTCTTACCGTGAGATGTTGCTACTGTCGTTTAGCATCGGGTCTAATAATCGAAAACATTAAAAAAGTCAGTTACATTTTGTTATTAGTTTTACCCTCAGAACCAGAACACCACTGCTCAAAACTGTTCTGTAACACGACGCTATTGTTCACTACTGCACTATAATACGATGCTATTTGTCACGCTTACGTCACAATACGACGTCCTTGTTCACATCTGCACTATAAAATAAATGTAAACAAATACAGAAATATGACCCACAATGGTATACTCCCACATCTGGGATGGTGTTGCTACTATACAACACATTGTACACATTCTAGACCGCATCCCCCAAATATTCGCCCGATAAATAGGCATGAAGTCGCTCACAGACACGGCACCTATTTATTTTAGCGTAGGTTTACTTCTTTATTTTTTTTTACCCTACACCCCTCTCGTGTTTATATTTTTATATTACGCGTTCTTTAAATAAAATTAAAAAAACGTTTTCGGATTCTTGTTTTGAACATCAGGGTTTCGGAATCTGCCTAAAAATATATCAATCATTTAAAAAATTGATTTATTTTTTTTTAGCAGAAACTCATTGGATTAGAGGATTTACATCTTCCTTGCTTATACATACATACATACATACATACATACATACATACTTATAGTTTACATTTAAAATGTTAAAATGTATAAATATAACGTGACTTGCATCTGAAAACAGTTTCACTGCAAACTTAAAATTCAGTCCTTTCAGTTTCAATATATTAATGATTGAAAGCGAATTACAAATACAAGCTGTGTGTGTGTGTGTAAGACACACTAAGCAATGATGGTTAAATCAAAGTCTGCATGCATTTGTATTTATACATTCGTATATACAAATGTGGAAAGACTTTTGCAGCAGTAACTCGGAAGACAAATTATCTTTGGTAAATTTTCAGATTAACACCTGCACGATTTTCACTAGGGTGTTAGAGTTATGGTTTTAGGGTCAAGTTTGGGATTTTAGGGTTTGGGTTAGGGTTTAGGGTTACGGTTAGGGTTAGGGACGGAATTCCCTAACCCCCTAACCCTAACCCTGACCCTAGTGAAAATTGTGCGGGTGTTAATCTGAAAATTTACCTTATCTTTATAGACAGGATATTAAAACACACCGAATTGAGTCGTGAATGACGTCATCAGCCAGTAGGTCACGTGTTTCTGCGTTGTTACGCTTCATCAGCTGCAGACACAGAATACGCCGTTCATAACCCACCAAGAACTGCTGTCCTTACATGTCAACAGCAAACAATAAATTTGCTGGCATATGTAAAACTTTGTCAAACTGGAATTATCTAATTAAAGATGAACTCGCCTCCCCTTTCGTCGTCTATATTGTGGCTGCACTAATCATCATACTCAGTTATTCCTCCCAGAATGTCAATTCTCTGGAGTTCCCTCCCTATCCATGTTTTCCTGCAACTGTCAATTTTCAACAGTACAAGAACACCGACCACAATTTCATCGTTCTCGGAGAACTTATTAAAGCTATAGGTACAGTACTATCTTCAGACTAAACCATAAAAAATAAATAAGTAACAAGCAGACCTATGGTTAAAGGTGTTTCAGTCGTGAACATTCCTTCTTTCTGTATATTGTTGCATACATTGGACAGTGAATCCTTTTATATTTAAGACAGTAGGCCGAGGTTTGAGGCAGAACTAGCTGCTCCGTCGGTCGTACCGCAAGATGTTAATTACTCCATCAGCATATCGCTTCAACAAACCACGCTGCCCTTATAATAAAGGCAGAATGCCACACATTTTTGAAATGAAATCACTTTTTTTTTTTTTTTAAAGAGTCGCTTATCGCTTATATTGACTTTAATGCCTGATTGGTACTTTATTTTATCGACCCCAGAAAAACGTGTAGCTAGGCACAAAGAAGCTAGCGCCATTTTGAAACAGCGAGATCTCACCTGCAACCATTATTTAAGGAAAAGACAACAACATTTCCCCTTTCATTCTTCTCACTCTGACGCCGAGAAGACACTTCGAAGCCAGGAGCTCACAGCGGGCTTTTGTCCCGCAGTGATACCACATGCATTGTCTCCAGAGGTGAAAATGGTTACTGAAAGCAAACCCCTTGCACGAAACATCTGTGAATAAACGGTTATTGAATTTACTCCGCCTGAGAACTTCATTCTTCGTATTTCCAGCTCCTTGAATCAACAGAATAATTACAATGGAAGAAGATACCCCAAAAGTATCATAAAAACTTTCCTTCCATTATTAAAATGGTGACCCACGTCTAAAAAGATTTTCAGCAGCCGAAAGCTTCTATCGTTGTTTAAATGTCTCACCCGAACGAAGAACTTAGTTTCTAAATGCAGCAACGAGAGGACATATTTCAAGCAAGCCGGCCATCAACTTCACAGCCCGAGTTTGAATACGAAAGTTTCGCCATCATTACAATTCCTAAAAGAATGGGCTTCACACGTGAACGATTTCACAC
>NC_068983.1:86993284-86999820 GCF_001194135.2 Octopus bimaculoides
GATTTTTTTTCCTTTCTGCGCACAGTACAAAAATCAAAGGATTTTTTTCCCTTTGAACAGCATATCGAGAAATTAATGTTTTGTAATTAAACACTTTCAAACTTCGGACACTAGTAGAATGTGTCATATAAAACATCTTTTACTCTTAGTGCTGTTAAGAAAAGTTTATATTTTCAAAGTTATTTCGTGTTAAAGTTGTCTTTCGGTAATTTCAACCAATCAATGACGTGTATTCAGCTGAATTAAATTACTGCCGTTGTTTGTCAACAACTATCGGTGGGGTATATTTCGTTTGTCACATTCCAGATGTTTATTGACGAAGTTGTCCGTGGACTTGACTGTGTGTTCGAAGCTTCCTTATTTCGTGAATTATCATGAATCCTAGGTGTTCAACCAGCCACCATCCAGCTTCCAACGGGATGGTCGAACGTTTTCACAGGCAACTGAATGCCGCTCTATGCGCCACTCCTGATCCGCAGTCTTGGACAGAATTCTTGCCTATCGTTCTTCTTGGTTGTCGCACTACCGTTAAAACAGACTTAGGTTTCTCCTCTGCCAGGCACTTCCTGGTACAATGTTAGCACCAGCCAATTCATCGCATCCTGATCCAACGTCGTATGTCACCAGACTTCGCTCGCATTTCTTGAGTCTTTCACCAATGTATCCGCGTGACAATCTATTCCCTCTCATGTCCCAGCGGACATTGACAAGTAGACTCATGTTTTTGTTCGGGATGGTTCAGTCAGAGGACCGCTCGTTTCTCCCTATAAAGGACCGTTTCGTGTGCTATCGCGCACACTCAAAACTTTTAGTCTCGACATCAATGGTCGGGCACAGACCGTGTCAGTCGACAGACTTACAAAGGCATATTTTGAGGTTTCCACACCCTTCGATGACACTCCGGCCGCGCCCACATTTGATCCTTTACAACCACCTACACATCCATCCGCACATGCACCTTTGACCACACTATCACCTACACCTTCACTTTCGTCGCCACAACCTAACACACACAAACCTTGCCACCAGGACAGGCCGTGCTGTGAATTGGCCCAAAAAACTTACCAAAACTATTTATATCTGACAATCTCTTTTTTGTTTCCTGTGACAGACAATTGCTTTCTTGTGTTACTGAACAATTCCAATACTCTGCTATTGAAGATTTTGTCAAATTTTGTGCATGCCAATTTATATTTCTTGCAATTATTTTTCTTTTTGACTTGTCACATTTTTGTACCGTATCTTGTTGTTTGCGATCGGTTACCCTCTTTGCTCTTTTCTTGTGCCTGCTCCAGTTATTCTCTATTTTCGCACTGACGTTCTCAGGAGGGAGCCCCCGTAGCGAGGCACAAAAAAACCAACGTTATTTTGAAACAGCGAGATCTCGCCTGCAACCATTGCCATACGCGAGACAAAAACGACCCCGAAATGATGAAAGGCAAAGTCGATCTCGGCGGAATTTGAACTCAACGTAAAGACGGATGAAATGCCGCTAAGCATTTTGCCCGATGTGCTAACGATTCTGCCAGCTCGCTGCCTTACAATACTTCAATAATAACGAGTGGAAATTTACCCAGGAACACTTGCTGCATGAAAACTGAATAGTAAACTGGGCACTAACATTCTTGATGTAGACATCCAAGAAGTTTTAACTTAATATTACACCCTTAAAAGGCGGCTAGCTGGCAGAAACGTTAGCACATCGGGCAAAATGCTTAGCGGTATTTCGTCTGTCTTTACTTTCTCAGTTCAAATTCCGCCGAGGTCGACTTTGCCTTTCATCCTTTCAGGGTCGATAAATTAAGTACCAGTTGCGTACTGAGGTCGATCTAATCGACTGGGCCCCTCCCCAAAAATTTCGGGCCTTGTGCTTAGAGTAGAAAAGAATATTACACCCTTAGTAATGGGAACAAAACTTATCTATCATTATTCACACTGATTTTGTTAGATTGATTTTCTATAATGTAGATTTTTTAAAGATGCTAAGGTCGTTAATGTCATGTTATAAAGAGTACTGTATATAAGAGTACTCTTTATCTTATCATATGTATTGAGAAATCTAGATAGTGAACTGAAAAAGTGGTGGAAAACACTGAAAACGTTAAGAAGCACAGGTATATAACTACGAGTTCCCTAGTAACTGTCAGAAATTTGAGATGATGCTTTATCAATGAGTAGTAATAGTAGTAGTAGTGGTGGTGTTGGCAGTGGTAGTAGTAGTTTGGTGTATATATGTATATGTATATGTATATCGTTCGTAAAAAAACATAAACCCGAAAGAACAAGCACACTCCAAGATATAGAGCAGTATATATTTAAAATGGAGAAAGCCGGTTTGGGGGATCTGACTATACGCCATAAAGCTAAACCTTGTAAGGACGGGAAACCTAAAGTAATCCCATAAACCGGTTTTCCCTATTATATATATATATATATATATATATATATATATATATATATATATATATATATATATATATATATATATATATACTCACACAAAATATGAGGGTTTAGTTCACAGGTGATCTAAACCAGGGGTTTTCAAACTTTTTGACTTGTGGACCCCTTTATATTTCAGGCTTTACCTTAGGGACCCCCTTATAAACGCTTATGAAATTCATACATAAATATTTGCTTAAAATAACATATATTTTTAAATTTATTTATTTAACAGTATTTAACAAATAGGTTTATTGTCAATTAAACGATTTCGATTAAAAAACATATATAAAATCAAATTGCCCATAAAAAGTATTTGCTGTCCACGGACCCCCTGTCTTGTCCTTGCGGACCACAGTTTGAAAACCCCTGATCTAAACGACTAGGTACGCTAGGTAAGTGCTGTAACGGTTTACTAGGGCTCCACGGTTATAGCCGAGACGGTAGTTATGGAGCCATTGCAGATTTCCGATATAGCAGATATATAATTGTTAAAGAAGACAACACGCGTTAAGGCAAGGCAAACATCTTAAGTCATATACATTATTATTATTGGAAAAAAATTCAAAGTCTTACAGCTGTTTCTGGGATATTCCGTCATCGAAGACAAATAGGGAAAATGAGAAGGAGGTAGACTAATTAAATGACAACATAGAGGACGTTTACACTATCAGTACTTTTACCTACATGGATTTACACAGGATTACACCTAAGGACTTACGGATTTACTTCTACACGATCGGAAAGTCGAACTGAGAACTTTTATGTCTATTTTTTCTTCCCTTTCTTCATCTCCTTATTCCTTCTCTCCTGTCCTCTATGTCGTCATTTCATTAATCTACACCCTTCTCAGTTTCCCTATTTGTCTCCGATGACGGAATTCGAACCCCACACTCCAGTTAACGTCATTGAACGTTTTAAGAAAAAAAGAAATTTTTTGACACGTGTTATTTTATTTTTGTCTTTCTCCTTGTGGTAAATATTTTTTCTAACTGTATTTGCTTGAAAAAACATACTTTTCTTTATATTAAGCAATTCATTGTAATTACTTTTACGATGTGCCTAAATAAAAACCATTGTTATAGATCAGCATTTCTCAACCTTTTTCGCGATTTGGCTTCCCTTGGACGTTGAAAAAATTTATTTCGGCTCCCCTGTGTTGATGAAAAATTTAATCCAGCTTCCCATTTATCTGAGATAGACCGGCCGGCCCATGACAAATCTGACAAAAGTGGAGACCCGCAGAATTTTTTCTTTATTCGGCACTTACGGCCACAACACAGAGGGGGACACTACAAGGACAGACACAACACTACAATGGGGATATAAAACATAAAACGAATGACAATGAGATGTTATATAATGAAGAAATGAAATGGCTGCACGGGCCCCATTACCATGCAGTACCATTTGAACGTTTATATACACTATTTCTATTTACCATCATTCACTTTTTTTCTATTGTTTTTTTAAAATTATCTTTTTTTCTTTCTTTCTTTTTTAATAACACAAAACACTTTTTTTCCTTCTTTTTTGTTCTTTTTATTCCCGACAATTTTACTATTTTTTCTTTTTTTTTTTAATATCTCATAAACGGCTCCAAGTCCTTGAGTTCGATTACTGGTGGCAGCTCGTCGAACTCCACCGCTACTCCGGGCATGTCAATTTTTTCTCTGCACATGTCTTTTAGTTTCCTGTATGTGTCTTTATCGACCACAATGGCCTTCACATTTTCAGAGTACACATCTGTGGGTAACTTTACTCTTATAATATGCTTAAATTTTAGAATTTTTTTCTCTGTCTCCTTGTTTTTTGAATATGTCACAAAATTCCATTTGCTTTTTCCTTTCTTCTTCTACTACTGGTGTCTTTCCCTCTTCAACTCCAAACAATTTCTCTATTTCTCCTTTGCACAGTTGCATTCCCGAATCTTTTTCCTTCGCTGCGACAACCGGCGTCATTAGCACTGTTTCCTCCTTCTGTAAATCCACCTTTTTAATTTCCTTCTCTCTTTCTTTCTCCATCACCTCTTCGTCTGCCTTCCCTCTGGTCACAGCTTTCTTTTCCACCTCTTCTTTTTCTGGTTCTCTGGTGGCGAGTTCGTTCTTCCACGTCTCCTTCGTTTCCTTTCCACCACCGTGAATCCCTCCTCCGTTGTATTTTCTTCCATCTCTACCTGTATTACCTGGTTCGTGCTCTCCTGCTTTTCTGTCGGTTCTCTCTGTGGGCATCTCGCCTTCATGTGGCCTTTCTCCCCACATGCAACACATATAGGCGGCCTGCCCTCCACTTTCACTCTCAATCTTAGGTCGTCGGGCAGCACTATCTCCTCATCGATTCTATTTAAATTTTCCACTGTTGCCTGGATAGTGAGTTCAATTCCATATCCCCAGTAACCCAAACTTTGTGTTCTTGTGGCCTTCACTATCTTGGCCTCTTCCTTCATATTGAACATTATTGCTGTCATCAGCCATGCTTTTTCTAGCTCTGGGGATACGTTGCCTACTCGCACTCTGGCCACACGTTTGCCACAGTACGACGGCAACAGCACCCATTCCTCCGATCGTATAGCCTCCGTGGAGTTCTTAATAGCTTCTACTTCTGTTGCAAAGCGCACCTCCATGGTGGCATACTTTCTTGTTCTTGTTACAAATGTTGTTTGCTTCCTGATACTTTTCAAGCATTCCTTAATCTCCTCCACTGTCGCGAGCTCTATCTTTCTTGTTGCAATTTTCATGGTTTTAAATACCACAGTTCTTTTTCTTACACGACTTATCAGTTCCACAGGCGGTATCAACTTCAGCGTGTCTCCGACTTTCGCCAGCAATTTCTTACATTCTTTCATTTTCTTTGGCTCTACCTTAATTTCAATTGTTTCCAGTTTTCCTTCCTCTGTTCCTTTTCCAGCCGCAGCCGCATAACTCTGGCTACCCACCGGTGCTTTCTCCATTTTCCCGCAATGGGAAGAGAGAAAAAAACAACGAACAATATCAAAAATTAACAGCAATAATCAACAACCAATTTTTCAACAAAAAATACTCAACGTTCTAAGGAATTTAGACGCTCCAATAATGTGTAAGGGTACGCGGATGATTATCAAAAAATTGTGCTCCGGAGTTCTGTAGGCAACAATCTTGAATGAACCTGCCGCTGGCTAAGACATACTTATAACTCCCATGTCCCTTGCCCACTCTGATACGACCTACAAGTTTAAACAGATGCAATTTCCCATCAAACTCTGCTTTCTCATGACAATCAACAAGGCGCAGGGACAATCAGTGCAAGCGATTGGTTTGAATCTGACAGAGCAAGTATTCTCACACGCACAACTATACGTTGGCTGTCCCCATGGTCTTTCTATTTGTGCACCTAAGGGAAGGACGAAGAATGTTGTCTACCAAGAGGCACTCCAATGATAACAACGGCAACTTCAACTGCTCCAATTTCAACTCCGCGATTTTTTCATCGTCCTGCCAGCCCACGTAAATCCAGTCTTGCTTTGCTCTCCTTACTAGCTCACCATGACATTCTTTTTTTTCTACCAAGATCCGTCGCCCAAACACCACTTAGTATCCACTTCTTCCTCTTTTTTGTGTCTTCGTTTCTCTCTTCGCGTCGTTCTCTGACCTGGTGAAACCGGGCTTAGCTGCTAGTATATATATATATATATATATACACATACGTACAGATAATATGTGTATGTATGTATGTATGTAAGCCGTTTAAGAATCCATAAGTCAGGAATAAATGCACTCGTATATCTGTCATAACGCTTATGAATGTGTGTAATAACAAACATAGAAAAAAGAACAGAGAACACTCAGGACTATTGCAGAGTGGATATTTGTGCGTTAAACGCGCTATAATAGGCTACTACACCGTTTCACCATTGTGGGTTATTCATATGACATGTACTATAGACTATATCCAACCCAGTACATTCCATCTGAATAATCTACAATGGCAAAACTGTGCAGTAATGGTATCGGAACTAGACTATTATATGATTTAACACACACATCTGTATATATATGTAGATGCGTATACACACACACACACACACACACACACACATATATATATATATATATATA
>NC_068983.1:86999994-87001194 GCF_001194135.2 Octopus bimaculoides
TTAGAGGGCGTATTGAAAAGTTCCTGCCTTTGAGTAAAAGACAATACAAGAGAATCAGTTAATTATGAATTTATTCAACATATCCTCCTCTCAGATTCACACACTTATTGCAGCGGTCCTTCAGTTTTTCTAAGCCCTGTAAAAGAACTCGGAAGGTTGGGCCTCCAACCAGGCCTTTTGTGACATTCTTAAAGCCAGGAACTTTACATGCCGGTATTTACTAATGAAACTAAGTTCACCGATTGTGAATTTATTATTTAGGTATAGAATCTGAAGGTTTCGAACAGTTGTCCGTAGTTATCCTCCCTTTCTTTGATTTTCAAAGTGATATGTACGTCAGTAGAGTGGCTGACCTCTTTAATGGTACATATCTCCCCTTGTCCATCCCAAACAACCATATCTGGTCTGTTGTTTGCACTTGGTAGATTTTTCGATGGCAATATTCCACCAATATTCCTTGTGCTGATGTTTATGTATGTATTCAAAAACAGGAGTATTCTCTATCTTTATCTTAAGATAGTTTTTTTTTTCCGAATAGCAATATATAGTGTTTTAGCGACAACATTATGTATTAGGAAGTAGTAATTTTATGACATTTTTGGGACAGCTACTGATCACATGTATGATGTCTTCTACTGAAATGTGATATAATCAACATTTCCGGTTGTATTTTGGGATTTCCAAAAGCTTTGCTGTTTCTTTTCTTTATTAGGTATTTTGTTGCAATCTCCTGCTTTTGGATTACAAACATGACCTTCGAAGTTTCGTATAATGTAGCAGTCGCGACTTCAAGAAAGGCTGTTGATATTAACGTCAAGTCTTGGGGAAACATATCCAAGCATAGTCCGTTTCTTTTTATCTATGCTGAGCGTTTCACACTCAATACTTCTTTGGAGTATGTTAGGCTAGCTGTTTTGGGGTTGTATGGGTGGTAATCAGGAAGACAGTACTTCCTGGGAACCCCTACCAACACGCAGAATGTTCTTTTCATTTTTTAACACTAGTTTGTTTATATATACATATATATATATATATATAATATATATATATATATATATATATATATATGTAGTGAAACTACCTATCGCCATTAGATACAAACTACTATCGCCATTACATACAATCTTCTCATTTAAATATAAATAAATGCGAGCGTAGTAGAGAACCCATTCCTTGTCCATCACGTGACTGATCATTATT
>NC_068983.1:87001958-87006958 GCF_001194135.2 Octopus bimaculoides
TCTATCTGCTGTAATAACTCACACATGTATCACTCACATACACACTTTTCTTTGTATGACGGCCTGTCTTTGATTATGTTCTTATATGTCGCATTCACACTCTCACACAGACATACATCTTTAACGCTATAATAAATATCTCTGTTATTCATCTTATTTCGGTTGTGGTCTTTCATTGCTGGTCATCTATGTTATCGTCGCATAACATATCATGTATATCATCCATTGATATATTATTGTATGTTCGACCGTGTGACTCGTGTAAATAAAAGGAGTCCTCTGTTTTTTCCATTCGTCACCATTTCTCCTTTTATGAGTTCGCACGGTCGTTCCTTATATATATATATATATATATTGTTGCTTTTGTTAGCCGGTGGTGCCTTAGAGATACTATACAAGATTCGAAGGCTGTGTGAACCTTATCTGAAGCCTCTACCTGCTTCATCTCTTCTTGAATATCGCTGTCTCTGAAGTTTCCTGTTGATGTCAGGATCTTGCGGATTTTAATGTCTATGGGGTGGATTTTCTCTACAGATCCTAAATGTTGGTATTAGCACTGGTACTGCAAATGCATTGTAAGACGAGAGCTCCAACTGCTATATTTGTCTAGGTCTAGTTTAGTTTCCTTTTTAGGCGAAGCTCCTTTACCTTCGCTCCTCTTTATTCACAGCACCTTCGTATTATATATTTTCATCAATACCAAGGCATTTGTAGCATTCATTAAGTGTAATACGAGATATAAAAAGACCGTTGATACATACAGGGGTTGGACAAAATAAAGGAAACACCTAGCATCATAATTTTGAAATATCCATAAAACCGTCAAAAGCTTGTTTATTTTTATGTTTTTTTTATTATTAGTGTTGCTTAATATGTTTTGCTAACCTTGCTGTTTCTTTTCAGATATCATCAGAAAAAGGTAATTAGAATTCATTAAAATGACAGATCTATCGGACTTTCAAAGAGGTCAAATTGTTGGTGTTCGTATGGCAGGCGCTAGCGTTACGAAAACAGCCGAAATGTTTGGTATATCAAGAAGTACTGTCTCGAAAGTAATGACAGCCTTTGAGAAAGAGGGAAAAACCTCGTCGAAACAAAAGGATCACAAAAGTACAGCTCCCTAAATTACTGCAGAGCTTAATGACTATCTCGAGAACCCAGTTTCCACAAATACTGTTCGCCGGGAGCTGCACAAAGCCGGATTTCACGGGAGGGCTGCAATCAGAAAACCACTACTATCAAAAACAAACGTTGCAAAGCGTTTAGAGTGGAGTAAAAACCTACAGAATTGGTCCCTAGAGCAGTGAAAGAATGTTATTTTCTAAAACGAGTCATCCTTTACCTTATTTCCAACTTACCGGCTGAGTATACGGTGTGGAGACAGTCAAAAGAAGCATTTGACCCAGACTGCCTTCTTCTAACTGTTAGACATGGAGGAGGATCTGTTATGATCTGGTGAGTCTATATCTTGGAAATCTGCCGGCCCAATGGTTTCCCTTCATGGCAGAATTAATAGTCAAGACTATTTAAGCATTTTATCTAATCAAATTCATCCTACGGTTGTGGAACTGTTTCCAGAGAAACGCAATCTTTCAGGATGAAAATGCACCAATTCAACAGCTAAAGTTGTTACTGAATGGCATGAGGAACATTCTAGTGAAGTTAAACATCTTATCTGGCCACCACAGTCCCCAGATCTCAAATTACTGAACATTTATGGTGCATTTTAGAAAAACAAGTAAGGAGTCGATATCCTCCACCATCATCACTACAAGAACTGGAGACTGTTTTAGCTGAAGAATAGACGAAAATTCTATTGGAAACAATTCAAACTTTGTATGAGTCCATACCTCGTAGAATTGAAGCTGTAATTACTGCCAAAGATGGTCCTACCCCATATTAAAATTAATTTGCTTGAAATTATAAGGTGTTTCCATTATTTTGTCCAACCCCTGTAGGTTTTGGGTTTGAAGAGGCTGACTTTTCCTCCTTTAATAATCAAATATGAATTCCGCTCCTATGTTAGCTGAAGATGTTATTAACACCAACTGTCTTTCGGCTTTTTAAACATTTTTAGCATAGATCATCCACAAATAAATGAGTTATATTGATATCTCTAACAGTTGTAGAGTCCAGCGTGTAACAACTGTATTTTTTGTAAAAGAAATGGTAATAAATAAACTTACAAAGAGACTATCTCCTCCCTTTGAAATATTTCTAACATCGGAAGATTGCCGTGTGGGTTGTTGTCTAGTAGTTGTCAGTGTCTCAGTGGCAGCGACTAAGGTAGTAGGTACTTTTGCCAAGTACAGAGTCATCAGTAACCATGATTGGGTCCATAAAGTCGAATGCTTTCCTATAATCAAAGCATATTGTCATATGGCTTCTGTGATGTTTTCTTACTTCGCAACACAGCCTTGCTCAGAAACTATCCGGCACATCCCCATACTCCATTCTTTCTACTTGCCAGCACATCAGTCATTATGTTGTTGAATTCACAATGAGTCTGGAGTAACTGATTGAGGCAGCTTGTGTAGTTTGTACATAACGCTTAGGAAAGCAATGGGTCTAAAGTTTTCAGCCAACTCAGTAATTTCATTCTTGGCTACAAGATTCGTGCATGCCAGTTTGGTATGTCCATCTGATTTCTCACAGTTCCTTTGAATATACAAATTAATGGCTTTCTGTAGAAGGTGGTCAACCTCTTTTATCAGTGTCCAACTATTAGATCTCTATAGATGTAGCTTGTCAACAGCTATGGACAGCTATGAAGGTTTCGGGGTCGATTGTGCATGTTTTACTGTCGATGTTGGTGCAGTATCCTTTCCTAATTGTATTTCGCTGCGATGTATTCTGGTTAAAATCTCTCTTTTGGTTCCATAACTTAGACCAGAGTAAGTCAAATCTTCTTGAGAAGGAGTTTCTTAACGGTATTGTCTTCCTTCTTCATCTTCCTGTGTAAGGCCCGTGGATTAAAAGCAAAATTGTGATTTATAGTGACTCAAAGTTTGTTTTTTTTTTCTAGGATAACGGAGCTTTTTTCACTCAGCGTCCTGAGTTCGTGCTTCAAAGTAATTACCTTTTCCTCAGGGGGCTCGGCGTGAATAGTCGCCATAAAGTAGTGTTTGTGTATATATCTATGTCTGCATGTATGTGTGTATGTACGTACGTACGTGTGTATGAATGTATGTATTATGTGGGTGTGTAATAAGGAAGGTATATAGGTAGAGAGGGTGGGAGGATGGGATAGAGGTATATGTGTGTGCACCCACAATGTAAGCGCAGTATGGCTGAAAGGTGAAGAAGTCTGCTTCGCAAGCACGAGCTCCAGGGTTCGAACTCATCAGCCCAACATGGCATGTTGGGCTGATGTCATTTTTTTTTTTTTTTGCATCCTGTCGGCCCATACATTGTAGTTGAAAATAGGTAGTGAGAAAGTACACAGAATCCCCTCGGATTCATTGTATCCGTTATTCAAAAGATGTAGCCTTGCTTAGACATTGTGTCATGCTGACTCTACCTGAGAAACATATTAAGGCTGCATGCGTTTGTGCAATGCTCAGCAACTTACACGTCAATTCAGGAGCAGATAATTTAGTCGATCAGACAACTGAATCCTCGTTATTGAAAGGTGTGTGTGTTTGTGTGCGCGCGCATCGACCCCACTACTTTCTCCAGTCTGATAATTATTTTATCAATTTCTATTTCTCGAACTATCACATAATTAGGAACAAAGAAACACCACATAAACGATACCAGTTAACCAGTGTAAACAAAGTAAATTGATCTCTTGATTTCTACAATGAGGATTTCGTTATTCCGTCAACTGAACTACCTACTCATTAAATTAGCATAAAAGCGACTGAGTATTCCGTATGTGTACTCTTACTGTAATATTCCGACAGAATCAGTGCGACACACCATGTGATAAAACCAGAACTTTGAAGTACAGATCTAATCGATCTTCCTCCAATTTATATTTTGCTTTTAAACGGCTTTAAGAGACGTTATTTTGGACCAATACCGCAGTAACTTGTCTTTCAACGATGTATTTACATTAAATATACAAAGATGGCAATTTTAATTTAATACTACTGCAATTGCATATACCGGATTTTTATTCAGCTGGAAGGTTATTCGTCATATCATAGAATTTTTTATTGTTTCTTATATAGGAGGCGATAAATTTCGTCTTGGTGTATGGCTAAAATGCATCTGGCATTCTCACTAGCCACTGCAAAGATGATTCTTCGTCTCTCTCCGATATATATTCTGTTTTTAAACGTTCATAAAAGATGATGTCTCGGACTTACACTGCAGTAACTGGGCTTTCAACGACGTATATATGCATGAAGTACAATATATGGATGGCGCGTGGCCTAGTAGTTAGGCTGTCGTGGGTTCAATTCCCAGACCGGGCGGTGCGTTGTGTTCTTGAGAAAAGCACTCCTGTCCCCCATCTCGATCAGGTGGTAAATGTTGGCCTGCTCGCTTAGCTAGCAGGGTGGTGTCATTCGAAGGCTAAACCAATGCGAAGCGCATTGTGACCAGCGTTGTGTAACAGCATCTGATAGTCTGGTCGGTCACGTGATCACATGACATGGATGGCTATTCTAATTTAAGACTACTTCTATTGCGTATACCGAGCTTCCAGTTTCCGACAATCCAGTTTCACTCACAGGAGTTGTTTCTATTTGAGCTTAGAATTAAAGATTCTCGGCCAAGATGACATGCAATGATATCAAACCCAGCGCCACGCGATGATGTAGCAAACTTCTTAACCATTTGTCCATGCTGCGTTGACGGTGAAACATAGGCACACACCGTTCAGTTTCTGGATAACTCGAAATCAGAGTAGAAGGTCTTTCTAAGGTACCGCACAGTGGGATCAAACCTAGAACCACACGGTTGCAAAACGAACTGTTTAACTTCATGACTATAACTAAAGAAATGGTTCACTAAAATTGTTGAAGTTTTCTAGAAATTAGTTGAATTCGAAC
>NC_068983.1:87008298-87017788 GCF_001194135.2 Octopus bimaculoides
TTATTATACCTAAGGCACCTACTATGATAGGAATTGTTTCTGTTTTTAGATTCCACATTCGAGTTATCTCTATTTCCAGGTCTTTGTATTTTGAAAGTTTTTCCATTTCTTTTAGAGAAACATCAATTAGAAAGCATTTTTTTTCTTCATGATCTTTGACAACTATATCTGGTCTATTTGCCTTAATTTCTCTATCTGTGTGTATTGGCATATCCCAGAGTATGGTTGCTTTCTCGTTTTCTGTGACCTTTTCTGGCGTGTGTTTATACCATCTTTTTTCTGTTGTTGTTGTTATTATTATTATTATTATTATTATTATTATTATTATTATTAGCAATCGTTAGCGCACTGGACGAAATGCTTAACGGTATTTCGCCTGTTGCTGCGTTCTGAGTTCAAATTCTGCCGAGGTTGACTTTGCCTTCCATCATTTCGGGTCGATAAATTAAGTGCCAGTGGAATACTGGGTTGATGTTATCGATTTAACTCCTCACCCCAAATTTCAGACCTTGTACCTATAATAGAAAGGGTTATTATTGTTGTCATTATTATTATTATTGCTGGCAGAATCGTTAGCTAGTCGGACAAAATGTTTAGCAGTATCACAGTTTTGCGTTTCGAGTTCGAATACTGCCCAGGTCGACTTTACCTTTCATCCCTTCGGGGTCGATAAAATAAGTACCAGTTGAGCACTGAAGTCGATGCAATCGACTAATCCCCTCCCCATGAAATTGTCGGCCTTGTGTCAAAAAAGGATTATTATTGTTGTTGATGCCATAAGAAAAACCACAAACATACTTAACTATTCTGAAAGATTTTTTATTTCTCTCCAGTTCAAATGCTACGTCCTATAAATTAAATCAAACTTGGATGTTAATTGAAAAGAAAACAACAGCCACATTTTTGCTATCAAAGCACTTCATTATAATCACACAACTTACTGTGAGAATGAAATTTTTGTTTGCTTTCATTTCGAAATTCTTTCTGAAATACAATTAATCAATTATACTTTCATTTCCCACCTCATAAAGTAAATTATATCGGACGTTCATTGCTTTTGTTTTCATATTCCTCTGTGTGTGTGTGTGTGAATGTGTGTGCGTGTGTAGATAGACAGATAGGTAGGTCAATAGATAGGCAGACAGACAGATAGACAGATAGATAGATAGACAGAAAAGCGAGAAAGGAAGCGATAGATATGCATTGTATACACACATTCAAATATACGTATCCATACATGCATAGAGAGAAAGTGTGTGTGTGTGTGTGTGTGTGTGTGTGTGTGTGTATTCGTGAGGAGTTCAGCGTCAATAGAGAATGAAGTAGATTTCTTCCTTTTATTATATTTTTGGTTTTGTTTCAAATTTGCGTTTTCTTGTCTTTCTTCGTTTTGTGTCACTATTAGCTTACCATAGTTCAAATCATCTAACATTAAGGCAAGTAGTTGTGGTTCGGTTTGCCCAACACGAAATTGTTCAGCTGTCGATAGCTCGCCCCGGCTGTGTATTGAAATTTGGTGAGCAGGTGGCAGCGGTTCAACCAATGACTGCAACTATTCATATTAAAAAAATTTAAATCAGCCCTCTCTCTGTCTCTATCTATCTACCCACATACATTATATATATATATCTGACTCAATCTTTGTTGCTTTCTTCCTCTATCCTTCACACTTTGTTTAATTACCCCCCCCTCTCTCTCTTTCTCTGTTTATATTTTATTTCCAATTTTTATACTTTCTGTCACTGATCTTTTCCTTTTTCTCCACACTATTTAATTTATACTGTCACTCTGTGGCCCAATCTCTCTCTCTCTCTCTCTCTCTCTCTTTCCCTCTCTCATATCTCAGTCTTTCTTATTGCTTTTTCTCTTCATGCATTTTTCTTTTTATTTCACCCTCCCTCATCGCTGGATTTGTTTTTCAGTCTTTGTCTCTTTGTCTTTCACTCACTCTCTTGGCACACACACACACGCATATATATATACTTAATGTCACCTCCACCTTTTTTGTTCAACACCTCTTCCTTGTGAGTGTGCGCACACCATAGTCTCTCTCCCTCTCTTCTCCCTTTCTCTCGCTGTCTTCTTTATATCTCGTTTTCTGGCTCCTCTCATTCATAAACTCCTACCTTCGATTATATTTGCCCTTTCACTTTCGCCAGCAGAAAAAAAAAATAGCATATTTTGTATTGAAAAATAAGTGGTGTGTGAAATAACACCTTTTTTTATCTGCAGCAGATTGATTTTTCGCGAGAAAAATATTATTTAAATATTAGAAAATTAAATATTATTATTATTAAAATTGTATTTAAATATACAACTTTGAAAATTAAATCTAAAACTATTTTTGCACGACTTTATTTCACAGGAAGTTATTAAGTTTCTGATCGATTATGCAAGGATGATATAATTTGAGGAATATTTTGTTACTATTTCTAACCAGATAAGTGACTGCTTAGTTGCACTTTTCAGAGGCTTTGTCTGAGAGCGTATATGTGAATTTTCTCACAAACTTCAGTCTCGAAAGAAAGGAAGCAAAAATGTAGCTATGAGACTACATGAGTATAATTCATTTCATAATGTCAATACTGAAATATTTAAAGCCATGCATATAAAAATGTACCTACGTTTGTTGACAGAATTAGTAACAAGGAGAGAAGAAAAAAGAAATAAATGTATGTACATTAATGTGTGTGTGTGTGTGTACTTTTATTCTTTTACTTGTTTTAGTCAGCCATACTGGAGCACCGCCTTAAAGGGTTTTAGTCGAACAAATCGACCCCCAGGACTTATTCTTTGTAATTTATATATATGTATATATATATATATATATATATATATATATATATATATATATATATATATATTCACACACACACTGGAATAGACTGACAAACAGATAGTTTCACTGAAATATAAAGATAGCGAGATACAAGATAAAATATAATACAAAGAAAGGAAGAAAAAAAACGCGCAGAAACAAGACAAAGTGTAACAAAGTCAGACAGGCAAAGAACCAGGGAGAGGTGAAAACAGAGACGGTGAAACAAAAAGAGACTGAAACATATAAAGAAAGAAGTGGGGTTGAAGTAGAGAGAGAAATAATGATTTAAAGAAGATGAGAAATAAACAAAAACAAAGTTTGTATGGCTTAACTAGAAAACTAACTAACAAAAGAGGATAAAGATATCTATCCTATAGAATTCTGTTTTGCAATACATACAGGTCACAGAGATTAAAGATAATCCCGTTGTCTTCAAATACACATATTTAAAGAAAAAACGGGTGCAAATAATATTTAAAATACATTTCTAAAGATACACAGAGGTATATCCCAATTAAGTGAAGGGTATGGTCGATTACATCAATCCTAGTACACGTGCTATCGTGTACTTATTTTATCAATCCCTATCGAACGGATAAGTAACTTATGACAGGTAGTGTCAGAACTTGACACACTTGTGGTTTGCACAAACAAACATTCACACGCACGCATTCCCACTGATACACACACACACACACATCAACGAATTTAGGGTACAGATAGTTCACTAGAGCTTGGTTCCCAGATTTGCTCCTATTCATCATAATCCAT
This sequence comes from Octopus bimaculoides, assembly GCF_001194135.2. Taxonomy (NCBI): domain Eukaryota; kingdom Metazoa; phylum Mollusca; class Cephalopoda; order Octopoda; family Octopodidae; genus Octopus; species Octopus bimaculoides. The sequence continues at coordinate 87,011,891 of NC_068983.1, forward strand.
AATAGAAGAATTTAAGACCAGTTCCCATGTAAGCTTTCAGTGGATTCTGTAGCAGAACAAAGAAAGAAGTTCCAGATATGGAAGCAAAACCTGGAATCAATGGGCCTTAATGTTAACTTAGCACAAGCCAAATTTCTAGTTAGCAGGAAAACAGACAGGACTTTACACCCATCAAGAAAATGGCCCTACTTGATACATATGAAAAGTGTAGGTATAAATTCCATATCGTATACTCAGTGCAAGCTATAGACACAAGAGGTGTAGTTGTAGTAAAATCACAAGAAGGTTAATGGGGAGGTAGGTTTGTATGAGGAAGACGTGCCAATGCAATAAACACTAAGAAGACATTAAAAATAAAATACTCTCAAATGCTCAGGAAGTTTCCTAGAAGTAGAAGATAGTTTCCATTATCTAGAAGACCTAACTATCAGTGGAGGAGGATGTTCTGCAAGTATAATTGCTAAAATAAGAATAGGGTATAGAAAATTCTGTGAGTTAATACCACTGTTAGTAGCAAAAGGTCTCTCTCTCTCTGAGTAAAAGGCAAACTGTATGATGCTTATGTATGAACAGCAATGCTACATGGTAATGAGACATAAGTCCTGAACGCAGAGGTCATGTGACGATTAGAAATGAATGAATGAAGCTAGTATGCTCTTCTGGATAAGCAACATCAATGAGCATGTATGACAAAAGGTGGACCCTAAAACCATTATATTTATGCCTATGTATTCACCATCCCCTGCTCCTGTACCCAGTATGTTACTGTCAAGCTTTCAGCTAACACTCATTCCTCCATCACCTAACAACAGTTATTGTTCAGCTACTGTAATCTTATGACAGCAGAATCTGCACACATTTGTTCCCCTTAGTGCTGCTAGTTTCCTACTTCTTTTCCTTTAGCAGCTATCTAATATCTAGTATACTCTGTAACGTGGCTGATGTTAGGAAGGGTATCTGGCTTTAGAAACCATACCATTACAGATACTGGAGTTTAACACAGCAAAATCCATTTTGTTGGATCCTGTCAAACTATCCAATCCATATCAGCATAAAAAACAGATTACCACATATTCAGCATGAATGACCCAACACAGTAGCAGATGCAGAACATAAACAGACACCACTGAATGACCAATGCCCATACAGACACAAAACATGCCCAGTTCTACCTCATCACATTGACACAGTATTTCCCCTGTTTATTTTATTCTTCACCAACTCGAAGCAAGTTGGTAATGTCATGTACTGAATTTTTTGGTGTATACAAGTAATTTAAACCACAATCCGATGCTTTCCCATTGTTTTACTTTGATGTCATTCACATGCATATTTCATCTGCTACCTCAACATCCTTTGCTACACCTTTCCCACTACACATGCATGGTGGCTGTCTGCTCCTTGCAGAGCTTGATCTCTTCTTGTACCTACAATTACTCTTTCCTAGCATGAGATCTTAAATTACTTTTGAGCCCTGAAAGGTGTTTGAAGAGCTTATTACATATTCAGCATTGACTCCATTTTCTGCAAGTTTATTTTGAATATTCAAGTACTGTGTCATTCCTCCACATGACTTGCAGGTTTTTAAAATTCTTTGACAGACATTGCATTAAAACTAGTCATCCAGAACAAAATTTCAATAGTTCAAGTATGCCTTATCCACATGGGCATGCTAGTGCAACCTCATACAGGCATAAGATATGCATACTTTTGTGCATAAAGAACATTTAAAGAAGGAATGAGAAGAATTTGTGGGGGTGGGTAGATAGATACATACATACATAATTAGATGGAGAGAGAGAGAGACAGACAAACAGATAGATAGTTAGATAAACAGATAGATAGTTAGATAACCAGATAGACACAGGTGAGGGTGTGTGATTAAGAAGTTTGCTTCTTAACTCAATGACTATGTGTTTATTCCCAGTGCATAATACTTTGAACAAAGTGTTTTCTCCCATAGCCCTTGGTGAACCAAAGCCTAGTAAATGGAACTGATATATGGAAACTGAAAGAAGCAAATTGTGTGTGTGTGTGTGTGTGTATACACACATATATTATCATCATCATCATAAACTGATATCCATGTTCCATGCTGGCATGGGTTGGACAAAAATGTTCTGGTAGCAGTGTGTGTGTGTGTTTGTGCCTCCTTGTCTTGACATCACATGTTAGTTGTAATGAGTGTCACAGTTATAGAAGCAGTCTTGTTTTGTTCATTTCCAGAATTCAATAAAAGCATGTCTGGCCATGGGAAAATATTGTCTTGCTTGGAAACAGGTAAGGACTAGCAAGAAGGAGGAAGGCCATCAGGCCAGAGTAAATCTGCTGCAATAAACTTCCTCTGGTCCATGCAAGCAAGGAAGAGACATTAAACTGATGATGAAGATGATGGCATACATACATACAAACACACATACAAGCATACATACATACACTCATGCACGCGCGCGCGCACACACACACACACACACACGCATCACATAAGTTTAACACCATCACATTGTGTACCTTTTGCTGAGTCAACTCTGAGGCAAGCATTCAGGCCAGGTCTCCAATCTGAGTGTAGCTTCCTCCCTTGTTCCCACCAGTTTTGGTAGCTCTGAAAAAGAGTCATGGGCACTGCATTGTCTCCTAATTGAAAAATTACACACACCACACACATAAAATCTTATGTACTGATATAAATGAATCTATATATAAATATGCAGATGCTTAGAGAGAGAAAGAGGTTAGAGACAAACAGATAGGCAAGTAGATGGAAGGAAGGAAGGAAGGAAATATGGATGGCCAGACAGGCAAACAGACAGTCAAATACAAAAGTATACATGTAGATGGCTAAGTAGCAAGATAGACAGACAAAAAGATGATGTAGATAGGTAACTTACTTGCTAGCTAGATATATTAATAACCAGATAGATAGGAAGATTAAAAGCTAAAAAAAAAAAAAAGAGAGAGATTAAGCCTGCTTTATAATTCCCAAAAGAACTTGATGGTGTATAACAAGATCAGTGACCTAAATTCTAGGCTGGAAACTCAAAATATTTTTAGGGCTTTCTAGTTCAAACTTTCTATGTCAGCAGTAGACAGGTCGGTCAGTCAAGTTTAATCTGTAACAACCAGCTGAGTTTGAATATAATACCACAGCTCAATTAACTCATCTTTGTTTGCAGTGCATTAATATACTAACAACTGATCTCTACACAGTAAAATTGTACATGATAATTCATTTTTCTTCACAGAAGCTCAAATGTTGCAAGAGGGTACTATAATCAATTGAATCACTATCTACCAGTTCACCTAGTATACTATATATAACTGGTTGTATTATATTAGTACAGTTACCTCATTTCTCCCTGTCATTGAGGAAACAACAGATAATGCTGAAGCTTTGTGTGATTCAACTTTTACATTGTGCTGAAATGAAATTTACATTGTAAAGCATTTAGTCTGAAACTCTATTGTCACCTTCATTGCCATTACATCATTTATACTGATATAATTGATAATCCTTTCTGCTGGAGGCACAAGGCCTCAGATTTGGGGGAGAGGACGAGTCGATTACATCAACCCAGTGTTTCACTGGTACTTAATTTATCGACCCCAAAAAGGATGAAAGGCAAGGTCAACCTCAGTGGAATCTGAGCTCAGAACGTAGCAACAGGTGAAATACTGCTAAGCATTTCATCCAAAATGCTACCGATTCTGCCAGCTTGCCACCAGACTGATATAATTAATAATACTAATAATAATTTCTAACTTCGGTACAAGGCCAATAATTTTGAAAGAAGTAATTTAGTAAAATGCATTGACTCTAGCTCTTGAGATGTGGTTAAATTTTATGGACTTCAAACAGACAAAAGTAAAGTTGACCTCAGTAGGATTTGAACTCAAAATATGAAGAGCTGAAAGCAATAACACAAAGCATTTCTTCTAACTCTCTTAAGCACAAGACCAGCAATTCTGAGGGGAAGGGGAGCAGTTATTGCATCAGCTCCACAACTTGGCTGGTTCATTATTTTGCTTAGCCTAAAAGGATGAAAGGAAAAATTGAACTCAATGGGATTCAAACTTTGCTTTTCATTCCTTTGTGGGATGGGATCAAGAGTCTAATGTACTGATTTAACCCTTTCTCTTAAAATTGCAAATTTTGTGCTTAAATCAGAAACCAATAACAATAATAATTCTAATTTTTGGCACAAGGCCAGTAATTTTTAGGGGAGGGTATAATTGATTACACTTACCCCAGTGCTCAACTGGTACTTATTTTATTGAACCCAAAATGATGAAAGGCAAAGTCTATCTTGGTCGTACTTGAAGTCAGAACATAAAGACAGACAAAATACCACTAAGCTTTTTGCCTCATGTGCTAAGAATTCTGACAGCTCACTGCCTTACCAACAACAATATTAATAAAAGCAGATTATTTTAATCAAAGAGAAGCTAATTTTGTGTAGTGGTTGATTACCATATGCAGCATAGATTTCTTTATAGATATTTGCAATAACAAGTCCTCATATGTTGAATTTTTATGGAAATTTCTAAACATGGCAAGGATTTATATATAATAAAATATTAGACTTTTGCAAATCAGTCATGTTTCTGTTCACACAGAAAGTCTTATTCATATTTTAACTACAACAATTTTTTTTTTTTTGAAAATGTGGTAATTGTGTGCAGGTGTGTGTAGTAAGAAGTTTGCTTCCCAACCATAAGGTTCTGAGTTCAGTGCCACTGTATGGCACTTGGGCAAGTGTCTTCTACTATAGCCTCGATGATCAAAGCCTTGAGAGTTGATTTGATAGATGGAAATTGGAAGAAGCCTGACAGATATATATTTATACATACATGTTTGTGTGTGTGTGTGTGCGTGTGTATGTGTGCATGCATGTGTGTATGTGTGTGTCTTTGTGTTTGTGTTTGACACCACTGCTTGACAACCAATGTTAGTCTGTTTATGTGTCCATAACCTAGTAGTTCAGCAAAAAGAAATGATAAAATAAGTACCAAGCTTCAAAAAATAAGTACTGGAGACAATTTGTTCAGCTAAAACCCTTGAAGGTGGTGCCTCAGCATGGCCATAGTCAAATGAGTGAAACAAGTAAAAGATAAAAGACTATATAAGTATTGTAAATAGTTTAAATATTTTATTTCTAAGATGTACTATAACCCCTTCAAAGACCCAGCAGCCCCACAGTGGTTCCTTGATATTTACTATCCCCATATAAGCTTGTAATACCCCAAAGGGGCCCTACCACTTGGATTCTGAACCACTGCTTTAGGTGGATAAAACCTTAAGAATGTTATCAATGTAATTTTCCTATTTGCCTCAAGGGCTACACAAATAGAATATCACAATAGAGTACAAAGAAACTACATGGGATCATGCACATCGCATTAACATATATGCATATAAATTTACATACATACATACATACATACATACATACATATATTGTTATATTTCAGGATGTTCATTTGTTTTTGTCAAATAAACACACGCATTATATATTTGTTCTTCACTCATTTATTACTGTTCTTATTTCATCTTATGCCCATTGTGCAGAAATCTTTCATCACACATCTGTGACCTCTTCAGCGGCCCTTTTCTGCCCATGTGTATCCTCCTGCTCCACTTGGTCCAATAAGAACAGTAATAAATGAGTGAACAACAAATATATAATGTGTTTATTTCACACGCACAAAAAAAAAAAAAATGACTATCCCAAAATATAACAATATCTGTTTCAACACAAGATTTCACATCAGGCATCTTGCAACACACACACACATATGTATGTATATATATATGTGTGTGTGTGTGTGTGTGTGTGTATATATGTATGTATGTATATGTATGTGTGTGTATATATATATAAATATATATATATATGTATG
>NC_068983.1:87018228-87020261 GCF_001194135.2 Octopus bimaculoides
TATATATATATATATATATATATATATATATTCTATAAATACATATAAACATCTATCTATATACACACACACATAATACTTCCGTTATAATTAAAATAAAAGACACAATAGTGAAGTCGTTTTATAAGCCTTGAATCATACTTTTAAGCCTATTACTCAAACTTTACTGCATCAGTAATTCTACAGAAACTTCCTATGTACATCGTATAAAAGACCTGAAATTATTTTTGACAGAGTCGACATAGCTGAAATCTAGTGATGAATATATACACAATCATTTTAGCAGCAGCACCCATGTGATTTTTCAATGTTTGCGTTATTCCAACTAAACACAAGGCGACTATATATCGACATTACTTAGTTGGAAATGACTCACTTAATTCTAGCCAAAAGAAACTTTCACAAACTTGATTAGAAATGCGATTAAAAAATAATTTATATTACAGATGAGGTATTCTAGTAATCTCAATAGAATGTGGTGGGTGACTAACAAGCTTTAAAACGTAGAGAAAAGAGCTAAGCGCTAAAATTAAAGGAAACCTACTTATAAAACGAAAAAGAAGATAGGAAGGAAATAGTAAATACAGTAGAGCTATGGAAAACGCCCAAATAGACACATTGACAATCTGGTTAGCTCAGCTATACGAAGCTACTACAGTTAGACGAGAACCCTATCTAGGTAGATACACACACGCACACATACATACATTATATTTTGCTTATTTCAGTCATTAAAATCTTTTCTACTCTAGGCAGAAGGTCCGAAATTTTTTGGTAGGGGGCCAGTTGACTAGATCGACCCCAGTACGCAACTGATACTTAATTTATCGACCCCCGAAAGATGAAAGGCAAAGTCGACCTCGGCGAAATATGAACTCAAAACATAAAGACTGACGAAATATCGCTAAGCATTTCGTCCGGTATGCTAACGTTTCTGCCAGCTCGCCGCATTAAACTATAAATACCGTTTATTAAATACATTTATTAAATTGCAGCCACGGTGGGGCAGGTCCTTGAAGAATTTTTAGTCGAATGAATCGACCCCAGTACTTTTTTTCTATACCTGGGTACTTATTCATTTGGTCTTTTTGCCGAACCGTAAACAACAATAGGTGACAAATGCACACACACATGTATATACGACGACGGGCTTACAGTGGTCAGTCCGAGGTTATAGTGGAAGACACTTGCATAAGGTTTGTCACGCAGTGGGATTGAACCCGGAAGCATGCAGTTGACAAGCAAAGTTCTTAGCACATAGCCACGCCTGTATACGCACATATAAAGAGAGAGAGAGAGAGAGAGAGAGAGGTTTGTTTTTATATGAAATTTTATATAAAGAAAACGATTTCATGTTAAACTAAAGGATCACTCAATACTTTTTAGTGGAGTACATATTTATAAATTTTTATGTAATAAAGGTTGACAGTGACTTCGAAGTTTCGGCTTCCTAACCGTTATCAAACTGATGCCACTGAACGAGCTAAATATTTTATAAGTGCCTATGTGCATGCACACACACACATGCGTATATAATACATAGTGTGCGTGTGTGTATATATATGTGTGTGCGTGTATATATGTGTGTGTGTGTGCATACACATACACACATATGTATATAGATTTGTGTCTACACACACACACATATTCTTTTACTTGTTTCAGTCATTTGACTGCGGCCATGCTGGAGCACCACCTTTAGTCGAAGAAATCAACCGCAGGACTTATTCTTTGTAAGCCTAATACTTATTCTATCGGACTGGTTTGCCGAATTCGGAGACGTAAACACACCAGCATCGGTTGTCAAGCGATGTTGGGGGAACAAACACACACACATACACAGGGCTTCTTTCAGTTTCCGTCTACCAAATCCACTCACAATGCTTTGGTTGACCCGAGGCTATAGCAGAAGACATTTGCCCAAGGTACTACGCAGTGGGAGTGAACTCAGAACCATGTGGTTGGAAAGCAAACTTCTTACCACACAGCTACGCCTATATATGTATATCTGTATATAAAGGCATATTTTATAT
>NC_068983.1:87020410-87033273 GCF_001194135.2 Octopus bimaculoides
ATATATATATATATATATATATATAAAAATATATATATGTGTGTGTGCGCGTGCGTGTCTGTATCTGTTTGTCCCCTCCGCATCATCGCTTGACAACCGATGTTTGTGTGTTTTCGCCCCCATAACTTAGCGTTTAGGCAAAAAGTGACCGATAGAATAAGTACTTGGCTTACAAGGAATAAATCCTGCGGTCGATTTCTTCGACTAAAGGCAGTGCTCCAGCATGGCCGCATTAAAATGACTGAAACAAGTAAAAGAATAAAAGTATTAGCCATAGTATACAGTATTATAGATTTATTTCAACCAATTTTGACAATCGGTTTCGCATCTGATATTAAGGTAATCAGCCGATTACCTAATAACTGCACTCGTCAGAGATGACTGGTATTGAAAAGCGCACGCGCGCGTAACAGACATAGAAAAGAGAAGAAATACTCTATGGATACACTAGATGTATTTATTCGGAGCTGGGGTTTTATTGTGTCGCTACTCCGAGGTTTCCTTTATAATTACTTTCTTCAAAGTTATGTATGTTCTCATTTATATTTAAATATTTGAAATCTTCTGTAAGGAAGACGCTGGTTTCCAACAAAGATACAAAAGCTCTAATGTTGGAATGTCGATAACAAAAACAGTGTCACATGTTCAACTTGAAAAATGTCTTACATATTTTTGCTGTTCTGTTTGCAGATTGTATTTGTAAGGCACAAGTTAGCTGGACGGTTCCTTTTTCTGTAAACCCTAGCCTTTCCAGGTTGTCACAGACATTTACTTACAAAACCATGTGTACGAAATATCAATAATAAGAATGTGAATTTATAATGTATGTATAGAAGCTGGTATCGAAGCAATTGTTTATAATTATCCTTTTTCTGTGTGTGTGTGTGTGTGTGTGTGTGTGTGTGTGTGTATACGTACGTATGTATATATAATCCTTGGGTTTCGGTTCCCACAAGCAAAATTTGAGTGCAGAGAGCTAGGTTACATGAATAATTAAAAAATGAATGTCAAATAAAGAAACAAACTAATTTCATTTTTAATAAAAAAGAAATATTTCTTCCCACGATTTCCACAACCCAGTTCAAAGAAGATTTACCACGCTAACCTGTCATCTTACAGAATTTCTATATTGGCCAATGTATTGACAGAGGTGCAGTAAATCAGCTCAATGAACAATGTACGTGAGAACTTCTATGTGATTTATCGCCTGCCAGAAACAACAGCCAAATACCATTCAAATGAAAATCCTTGTCTAAAAAACGAAAAGAAAAGAAGTAAAGCTATGGAATTGAAAAGCAAAAGAAAACATGAGACAATAGGGATGACAACGTTTTCCAAAGAAGTATACAATGTCGCCATTATTCTTGCCGCTGTCACTCCTGTCTTAATCGCTGTCTCTACTATTGTTAGTGTTGCTCATACCTCAATTACTCTCACCTTTGCCGTTCATGCCTCTATGGCTTATTTCTTTGTATCTCATGTCTCGATCATCATCTGGTCCACTTGATATCAACAGCCATCATTTGCTCTTACAATTTACCAACTTCTTGCAATTTCTTTTTCAGTGCCTCTTCCAGCCTCTCACCCCATTTTGCTTCTACCATTACACTCTAGCTGCCCTTCTCCACCCTAGTTCTACTGTCAGCGTGGTTGTTGTATCATACTCAGCTCCTCAGCTCGAACACACAGTGACAAGGTCTCTCTAAACTTACAGGGTACAAGACAAGTCCATTAGTGTGGATAACTCCATTAGTGCTGGTGTCACTATAAATCCACCCAAAACACTCTGTAAAGTGGTTACTAGGCGAGAGGAGTCGTAGGGTCGAAGAGGATCCTGTACTCTTGTGGAGGAGATGCAACCTCTGTGGAACTAGTGCCGTGATAAAATACGCTCAGTACACCACGTAAAGTGTAGAGTCGAGAAGAATCCTTAATCTTGTCGAGGACATGACAACTGCTCTGGAGTTTATGTCACGATAAAACGCACTCAATACACTCTGCAAAGTAGTTATTGTTAGGAAAGGTATCAAGCTGTAGAAATCAAACCAAAAATTAAATGTACGAGCGACATGTTCTCCAAAACATCAGAATAAGAACTGTCTTGGACTGAAATGACCCGTCCAACCCATGCCAACACAGAAAACAAATGTAAAATGTTTATGAAAATATGCATACATACATTGTGAAATGTCAGGTCTCTTCAACGAATGAGGCTTCAGCAAGACACAGCTGCACATTGTTCTGTGGAAACGACCATCATCCAATGGTTATGCAAGGTTAATGCTGAAGATTTCCTGTAGCATCCTCTACCTGTCCTCGTTGCCACTTTCCCATCGCTAATGGACATATGAAGAAAGTGTGATAGTGTTGGTGCTGGTGTCTTGGTTTGCTGAACAACCTGCATAATGAATACTATTGTAGTGAGCATGGTTTATATAGAACCAGCCGCACTCTCTCATTTTCAAATTTCTAACGGTCTGATGCAACAAGTGCCACGAGCTCAGTAGTTAACGGGATATAGGATCTGTATGGAGTTACTGTCTCTTAGATGAGCAGCTAAAGAGCTGAAAGGACCTCATCTGCCCTGGGTCCTTTGGGGCGCATGTGGACGACCTTCTTCGAGAAGTAATTCCGTGACGTACTAAATTAACCCATAGCTGGGATCCTGACAGGTGCTACTACTGCAGATCAGAGTAGATCTGGGAACAATAGTGGCTAAGAGATGTCTTCCACATTCCTTAAAACCCTAGAAATCCCAAACCAGGACCCCACTAACGGGTGCAGTTTAAAATCATACTCAAGACACACGCACACACCTTTCATAATATTATTATTTTATTTTTATTAATTTAAGCTTTCTAAAATTTCTGATTTCTATGTTTAAATATCGCAGATTGCGTTTCTTTAATGACAAGGAAGTTCAAAATTTCTATTGCTCTTACAATTTTCCTTAGTTCTCACCTTTTCCGTTCAGAGTTGGCTGTAACTAAGGCAGCGAGCTAGCAGAAACGTTAGTACGCCGGGCGAAATGCTAAGCAGTATTTCGTCTGTCTTTACGTTCCGAGGTCAACTTTACCTTTCATCCTTTCAGGGTCGATAAATTAAGTACCAGTTGCGTACTGTGGTCGATCTAATCGACTGGCTCCCTCCCAAAAAATTTTGAGCATTGTGCCTAGAGTAGAAAAAAAAAAAGAGTTGGCTGTAACTTTCACCTTTCTTTTATTTTCAAGTAATTTTTTTCTGAATTGTGTTTTTAAACACAGGAGCGAGATTCCATACACACAATCACACACATATATATATATAACAAGATTTGGTGCCCAGCAACTGCCTGTCCATTTTTAAAATACGTTATATATGATTTTATGCCTTACAACGGCATATCCATAATTTATTCTATCATGTATTAGACACAAACAGGATAAACAATCGTATGAAGTCCTTCTGCATTCTCTAAGAATATGCTTTTTTGTAAAGAGACAAGAAAAGCAATTATAAACATTTTTTAGGCGTAGAATTCTTAAAATTCAACTGGAAAAAAAAAAGAAAAAGATATATTGAGTCTTGAAAAAAAAAAAAATTATTATTTTAACGCTAGCAACATAGGTAAATAGATTTCGAAATCGTAATATCAGCTTGCTTTAACTAAATTGGATGAAAATCCCTAATACAAAACTGCCTAGCGACTAGCAACGAACGACTCTGTAGAAATACAATAGTGTTGATGAGGAAAACATACATGGTTCATAAAAAAGAGAAAAACAAAGAGATAAATAAATAAATGAAAAATATTGCAAGAACAGATGTATAATGGTATTAGAACTGAGAATTAATATCAACGTGGTTGAAATAGGTGAACTATCTGTGTGACGTGTTCTTAATTTGACAATAGCAATAATGATTTCTTTTATTGGCTACAAGGACCCAAAGACATGAAGGACAAATCGATTTTATTGCAAAGCTAAAGCGTATCGTGATGTAATTTAACAGGATTAAAGGGAATTTACTAAGCGAATCCCAAAGACAAACAACAATATCACCAATAATTTTGTTCCTGTACAAACTGCGTAATCTAACTATCAATTATTGAATTTAAAGAATTAAATTTTGTCCCTAATCAAAAAGTGGCAAACTGAAAGATTAGACAGCATATTCATTCGCGTGTATATATTCTTTCGTTGGCTACTGGTTCAAATTCGAGAAGTTAAATTACTATTTAACCCAACACTAATACATTTTAAAAATATTTATTATCTTTTATTCAGGGGAGGGAAGGCAGTACCTATGACCCTTTGCAGAGCATCTGAGTCAGACGGGAGGGAAATATTCTCAGATTGGAGACCTGACCCGAATGTTTGCTACAGCACTCTAAGAGTCAGCTGGTGGTGTGGAACCGGGCGACAGATCAAGTAAAATAATGTTTCTAATACTAATACAAAGATATAAATTTGGTATGGAATGGAATAGATTAAATCGAATTCGGTAATTACCTGACAGCTATTATTAACGACCCTTCTCCACCGATAAGAAATGTTAAGTCGATCTCGGGTCGGATTTGAACTCAAAACGTGAAGAGACGCAACTATAAATTTAGGGGTATTTAGTCCGGCACACCGCTGATTTTAATATTCACCGCCCCTAAGTATAAAATATCGTAAGGAATCTTTGCTTTCACTGTGAATAAAGGTTTCTTATGCACAGGACGGCAAATCTGTAAGAAAGCAGGGGAATGGATGTTATCACATAGAATTAGCAGTTTATGGTTCTTGGAATCAGCTAATCAATACCTTTTTGTCTTTAAATCATAATTTGTCAAAAACTAAATATAAATTCGTCCAGCAAACTAAATCAATCTATACAAATCTAATCAAGAAATTAAAAACAAAAAAGAGAAGAGAAATGAAAATGAAAGGCTGATATTCGTAACTTTCCCATGAGAATTAATGGCGAAAATGAAATAAAAAAGCTCAAATGAGAAACAAACTGCTGCGAGTTCAGCTCACTGTGCTTTATAGTTTTATCTGAAATTCACAGTGAAAGTATTTTTTTAAATCTAAATTTAGATTAAATTTTGATTTCGAACATGTTTTATTATACTTGTTTTTACTAAAAGTAATATATACAAAACGGATTTTTCGCAGCGGAGTTTTCAAACGAAAACTAGTGAGTTCTCTTCGACCATATCACCGGCGGTGTCAGCTATAAATTTGTTCATATTATTAAAAAAGGCCAAATTTGGTTCCGCATCAAATTTCATTTCTGCTTTACTCGTTTCGCAAGTTGATTTGATGATTTCTTTCTTTCTTTTTTTCTTTCTTGAATAGGCGTATAAAGTTAGCAAAACGATATTTTAATATATGAATAGTTGAAAAATATAAAATAACAGCGGTCGAATTTTAAATGTGCTATCAATGTCTCATATTGCTTTTATTTTTGCCTATATTGTTAAATTGTATCCCAAATCCTTTCTAACAATGAATTGTTAGGCTAAATAAGCATCAGAAAACAGTATTACTCATTGCGAAAGTAAAGTAGATTCAACTTCGTTTTCACAACACTTCCTAAATTTAGCATATTTGCTTAGTTACTTCCTTCCGCCTTGAGACTTGAGTGGATTTGTAATTTTTTTTTCATTAATTTTATCATAGTTTACTAAGACAGATATAGACTTGTGAAAGGAATTACTACTGTTATCAGTTCACAGCAATTGCTAGCGTTATGTTCTTTCTTTTCCTCTGAACTATTGCAAGCCTCGCCGTCCGTATCAGGCTTATCGAGCCAACAACGGAGACTCCACACTAACCAGGGCCCATATGATTCTTGGGAGTCTATATAAAATTTTGTTTCTGAAATTTATGTGCAATAAGTTGGTTGTTCTTCTACAATACTCAAGATATTTTTACAATTTTTTAAATTCAATTCTTTATAATATTTTATTATGAAAATATAATAGGATCTTTTAAACATCAAATAATATTGAAAGTCCACCTTAGTAAAAGGGCTCTCCAGGTAAAAAAAAAAATATTGAGAACTAATGCTCTACATAATGCTGGGGAACTAATACTCTACAACGCTCGACCTGCAAGAAATAGCAGTCTAATCTCCCTTAAACTACACCCAGCTGTTTTAAACAACACGTAGACAAATGTAGTTTTGAAATTTTACACATAGGAAAAAGACTATATGGGTCACAACCGGAGTACCTATAATCATAGGAACTCTCTATAAGAGCTGACTTGAAGCTATAAAAAAACTAAATAGATATTAAAAAAAAACAGGAAAAACATTAGGCTTATCATCGTTGACAGGAAGAATATTGCAACTTAAAGTGATTACTCTTAACATGAAGAATTTGTTGCCTATATGAGCATGCATGATCTAGAAGAATAAATACATTTCATTTTTGAGAGTTGAGATGGGAAGAAATAACTTTCTGTTATTACACCCATAAATTATGGTAACAATAAAAAGTTCCAACACTTTGAAAGGTAAACTTTTCTTGGGTATATTTGGGGAACTGATTATAAATACTTCACTAGTTTTGCCTTTTCTGCTTTAGTGTTGGAGATACAGTGAATTCTTACGTGTGCTTATGTACCTACTCCTGCACCAAAATTAGGGATACTTATTGAAACTTACTTCAGTTTTGGTGACTTACTTCGTCAATAACATTGTCATATCAATTCTTGAAGATTCTCCAAATGTGGAAAGTAGCTGTCAGTAAGGTGAGGGTTGGCAACCCAGCATAGATTCTACCAAATATCTAGAATGAACACTGTTAAGCCGTCCTACTCATCCCTTTGAACCTAGGGTCTCTAATTACCATCTCTATCAGATTTAAGCTAAAAGGCTGAACAAACGGGATTCTGCATCCAACAGTGCAGAGAGATCCCTCATCCACCCATCCTAAGTGTAAAGATATTGACAACACTACCTGCTGACAACCAGAGCAACGTGCTTGTGATGACTCCATCCTTAATGTATGCAACTCCACCAGGCTGGCAGCATCATCACCTAGCACCACCATCCAGGACCCTATCACAGCTGGGGTCCATCCCACCCCACTTACCACCACCTGATGAAATGGGAGCCTGTAAACTCTCCCAATTTAGGATTAAATGCATGTACCTGTAGGGCCTCTAAAACCTACCCACTGAATAGGAACTGTGTGAGGGAAATCATGGTCTATAAATGCATAGTGGTAACACATAATCCTATTAGGTACTATACTGGATCCACAGCTGGCCTCATTAAAAGTAGGATTTCTGCACACCTACACTCATCTAACAATGACAAACATCAGCTCTCTATATCCCTAGTCAAATTTAAAATCAATTGGCTGATTATCAATGTGACCCCTCCTTACTGACCTTCTGGGCACTGATGCAAGCTTTGCCAGTGCCATCATCACAGCAGATGACCCGTTCCTACTCAATAAGCACAATGAAATGCCTACTTAACATCTAATACACAATAGTCTGTACCTTCTTCTCCTCCTCTCCTTCTTCTTGATTTTGCCTTTCATCCTGCCGGGTTCGATAAATTAAGTACCCATCAAGCACTGGGGTTGATGTGATCGACTTACCCCATCCCCACAAAGATTTCAGGTAAGATCATCATCATCATCATCATCATCATCATCATCATCATCATCATCATCATCATCATCATCATCATCATCATCGTCATCATCATCATCATCATCATCATCATCATCATCATCATTATTATCATTATTATTATTATTATTATTATTATTATTATTATTATTATTAAGGCAGTGAGCTGGCAGAATTGTTAGCACACCAGACAAAATGTTAAGCAGCATTTCATCTGTCCTTACATTCTGAATTCACATTCCACTGAGGTTGACTTTGCATTTCATCCTTTTAGGGTCGATAAAATATGTACCAGTTATGCACTGGGATTGATGAAATAATTACCAGTTATGCACTGGGGTCAATGAAATCAACTAGCCCCCACTCCCCTAAAAGTTTCAGGCCTTGCGCCTATAGTAGAAAGGATTATTATTATTATTAAGATAGAAAGCTGACAGAATTGTTAGCACATTGGGCAAAATGCTTAGTGGAATTTCATTCATCTTTATATTCTGAGTTCAAATTTTGTCAAGGTCAACTTTGCCTTTTATCTTTTTGAGACCAATGTATTGACTTTCACCTCCCTTCAAAATTTGAAAAAATTATTATTATTATTGTTGTAGTTGTTGTCATTATTATTGTTACTATTGTTGTTACTGACACTATTTACTATTTTGTATCATATCAATTTGCTGTATTAGGTCAACTTTGACTTTCGTCTTTTCAGGGTCAATAGAATAAGTACCAGTTGTACACTAGGGTTGATGTAATCAACTTAATCCCTCCTCTGAATCTGCTGGCTTTGTACCAAAATATGAAATCATTATTATTACTATTATCAAGGCAGTGAGCTGGCAGAATTGTTAGCATGCCAAGCGAAATGCTTAGCAGTATTTCACTTGTCACTACTTACTAAATTCAAATTTCACCAAGGTCATCTTTGCCTTTCATCCTTTCAGGTTCAATTAAATAAGTACCAGTTATGCACTGGGGTCAATGTAATCGACTATCTCCCTCCCCCAAATTTCAGACCTTGTGCCTATTTGTTGTTGGCACTCCGTCGGTTACGACGATGAGGGTTCCAGTTGATCCTATCAAGGGAACAGCCTACCCATGAAATTAATGTGCAAGTGGCTGAGCACTGCACAGACATGTGTACCCTTAATGTAGTTCTCAGGGAAGATTTAGCATGACACAGAGTGTGACAAGGCTGGCCCTTTGAAATACAGGTGCAACAGAAACAGGAAGATAGAGTGAGAGAAAGTTGTGGTGAAAGAGTACAGCAGGGTTCGCCCCCCCCCCCTACCGGAGCCTTGTGGAGCTGTAGGTGTTTTAGCTCAATAAACACTCACAATGCCCGGTCTGGGAATTGAAACCGCGATCCTACGACCGCGAGTCCACTGCCCTAACCATTGCGTCTCCACTTGTGCCTATAGTAGAAAAGATTATTATTATTATTATTATTATTATTAAGATGATGAACTAGCAGAATCATTTGCATATCACACAATGCTCAACTTTATTTCTTGCAATTTTTTATGTTCTGAGTTAAAATTCTACTGATGTCAACTTTGCCTTTCATTCTTTCAGGGCTGATGAAGTAAGTACCAGTTGAGTAATGGAGTTGATGTAGTCACCTTGCACCCTCCCACAAAATTTCAGGCCTTGTGCCTATAGTAGAAAGAATTATTGTTATTATCATTATAGTAATTCTTGTTATACATATTATATATACTTGATAATACTATCAAGTATAATACGTATGTGGGTGCATGTTTGTATGCGTGAGTGAGAGAGAGAGAGAGAGAGAGCATGTGGCCTAATAGTTAGGGTGTTGCATTTATGATCATGAGATTTTGGTTTCGATTCCTGGACTAGGTGAATGCACTTTGTCACACATCACTCTGCAATCACTTTGACATCTAATGTGAGGTGCACCATGCCCCTTTAACAGATAACATTGATTTGATGAAGAGAGTGAGCCAATGCGCAGCACAAACTTTTGATCACAGTAAACCAGTGGTTTTCAAACATTTTGTTTTACCTATGGACCCCTTTGATTACTATTTTACTCTTTTGCCCTCCCCCCATAGCCATTTGATGTTTAAAAAAATAGTTTAAAAGATACTTCTTTCAAAATTCCTATTGTTTGTCACACATTAACTTTTGTAGATTAAACTATGTAAAACATTAAAGAAACAAATTTAGCTGTTTCTTTCAATAAATATATCTAGGGTAACATTTTTTCATGGACCCATAATAAACAACTGTGGGTCCCCAATTTACTATTTTGCTTGTGTAGGCCCCTCAGATATCTTATATAGACCCTGGTTGAGAATCACTACTATAAAGAAATCATCTGTATTATCTACTCACTTACCCATGTTTCCTCTCATAAGGTCATGTAAGTGTGACTTATGTACTCACATTCAGGTTGGCAGCTAACCCTTGTTCTTACCAACATCAGTCGATTTCTGAGAACCCTGATGGCCTCCACCACCACCAACTGCTCCCATTTCCTGTTCCCCTTCTTCCCACTGGCCTATGGTTACTGCATGTCTGTAATATGTATCTCTCATTTGTCTGAAGAAGCATTTGGATTGATTATACACGCTGCACTTATGAAGTACACATAAGGATTGCATTTATAGTGTATCATCATTATGTTACCGAATACTGAAACATATGCAATAGATGAAATAAAAGAATACCAAGTACAAGCCCATGTTCTGTTCTCTCATTATGTAATTGCGTGCGTGTGTGTGTAAATGTATATATATATATATATATATATGTGGTTGGAAAATAAACTTCTTATCACCCAGGCACACCTGCACCTATCAACATTGCTAACAAATAGAGATTGAAAAGTATTTTTGTTTAGATAAAATTCCCTTATTTTAAAGAGAAAAGAGAATTCTGTTCTCAAATGAAGCAGTCAGTGTCGATAAGATTGTAAATGTATTTCTAAGAAAACACTTGGCAGTAATGTTAAAATAGCTTGTTTGAAGAAAATATAAAGTAAATAAATAAATGTAATATAAACTTAATTTCCATGCATGCATATATACAGAGCATCCCAGAAAGATTTACCTATTAATATTTCTTAATTATTCAAAATAAACTTAAGGTAGGATAATGAAATTTGGCACACACGTTCTAATGTAAATTGTCAATCTATTGCAGTAATTACATTTCAAAATGATCACCTTTCAGCTTGATTATAGTTTGCAAACGAGTGGTCACTGAGTTGCATGAGTGCCATACCACATCTACATCCAACTTGACCCATGAAAACAAAAGCTTTGTTCTGATCTGACACATTTGAGTAGGAGTAAGCAGAAACATTACTCCCTAAGATCAACCAGATAGCAAAGACCATGGGATTGATGTCTGGACTTGAAGGAGGCCATATTGCCTTGTCCCAAAAACCACTGAAATGCTCTTTGCACCACCTCTGTGTCAAATTGGATGTGTGGGCCAGAGCCCCATCTTGTGTGAAGATGTAATGGTCACCAAAGGTTTCTGTGACTCAGAGTAACACTTTCTCATTCAACATTTCCACATTAACTTCACTGACCTTGATGCCAGCATTGATGAAGATCCAGAGAGACTTGAACCTATCGGATGCAACTGCAGCCCACACCACGAGTGAAGTTGGCTTCTGATGATGTTTACATTACGTGCATAAAGTCTGTCATTCTGCTTGTTGGTAACTGCCTCCACAGTGATGGATGATCTCATTAGACCATATCAACACTTTGTTAGTTTCTTCTTGAAAGCTGCTGAAATTAACTGCTGGGATTGTTTCTTGCATGCAGTTAGCTTTAAATCCTCTTTAAAAATCCTTTGTTTTGACGATTTCAGAATATCAAGCTTTTGCAGTTTTTCTTGCACTCCTGCAAGGATTTCAGTTCATTTGCTTCTTCACAGCTTCAACATTTGTTTGTTTGGTACAAATTGATCGTTTCCTACCTGGAATTAGCTTGCAAGAGGTAGTATTGGACTCCATATATTGTTTCCAGGTATTGAACACTGTTTTACAGTATACATTCAACTGTTTTGTTATGTCCTTGTTGTTCACCCCAGCTGTTTTCAAAGGAACAATCTGGTTACATTTTGCTTTCAATGTCATATTTGTTTACAAACCTGTTATAGACGAACAAAACAATAGACACATGAACAAAAGATATATGCAAATCTTTATATAAAATGTAGGTAATATTACCTGAACTGATATTCTTTAGAAAGAGTTTTTAACATGGGTAAATCTTTCTGGGACACACTGTACATATATGTATATAAATGTATGTATGTATATATGTATGCATGTATGTATGTATCTATCTATCTTTCTATCCATCTATAAACCCATCTACTTATCTATTTATCTGTCTGTTTGTCTGTCTGTATCTATCTATCTATCTATCTATCTGTCTATCTATCTATCTGTATATATGTATGTGTGTTTGTCTGTCTATGTATGCACACACATACACACACTCTTTCTACATGTATGTACTCTAATGTGCATAAACATATACAGATATACAAAGCTATATACATTTTGGTATGTACACATGGACACACACATGCATGTGAACCCTGCCCCATACACACAGACATACATGCACATCAGATAATTATATAGGGCATGAAAGCCATCCACTATTTATCAAACTTGATTATCACTTATTACCTGAACTTATTTGTTTTTTAATTTTGTTTATGATTATTTCTGGTATTTTTTCATTTATTTCTTTTTTATTTTAAAACTATTTTCTATTGTTCACTTGTGTGTGGCTATATTTTTTATAATGTCCTCAATGTCTGATGTAGTGATAAGTGAATTGATATTTTTAATTATTAAGCTATAAATTATCTTCTAATTGTGAAGCAAAGCTTGGCAGAATCGTTAGCACACTGGGTGAAATGCTTAATGGTATTTCGTCTGCCACTATGTTCTGAGTTCAAATTCTGCTGAGGTTGACTTTACCTTTCATCCTTTCGGGGTTGATAAATTAAGTACCAGTCAAGTACTGGGGTCAATGTGTTCGATTGTCCCTTCCCCCCAATCCAGGTCTTGTGCCTATAGCAGAAAGGATTACGTAACTATGAATAAACATACTAGTCTCCATAATTTCTTGTATCATGTATTATAGTATCTGTGGATTTTATCAGTAGTATATCATTTAATGCATAATATGATATAATATAATAAAATATATAATATATTATAATACAATATATATATATATATATATA
>NC_068983.1:87033490-87034955 GCF_001194135.2 Octopus bimaculoides
ATATATATATATATATATATATATATATATATACATACACACACACATTAAGTACAGGACATCACCGACGAGTGAAAAATACATAAACACACAGAGATAAGTACAGGACAAAATAACTCCTCCAAAGTTGTTGACTGTTTATTACTACCTGTTTCGAGCTTTCAGCAACAAGACGGGAAAACTTCATAAGACAGCAGCATCCACACATTTTAAATATATATAAAATTTATGGAGAGTTATGGCTTTGAATGAACAAACGACACCAGAGTGGACTTACAGAGCAAACAATCAACGAAGACAGACATTAAGGGCTGTTAAGCCAAGATGAATTGTAATGGGTAATGCCTGGGAGAAATTTTGAAAGGATATAGAACAAATAGAAGAGAAAAAATAGTAGAAGAGAAAAAATATTGAGAGGCAAGAGAAATTACATGGGTATGCCTTTCCATGGGTATGTCTAAGTATTTCATTTATTTTCATTTTGTTTTCCTCGTTGATGAAGGCAGAATCCTTTTTGGATTTCTGTCAGCTTGTTTTCCTCGTTTCGATACATGGTGTAATAATATAAGTGAATATTTTATGTGGTTAGACTATTTAGCTTCTATTTTTTCAGCATATTGGCAAATAAAATTTTTCTTTTGCCCTTATTTATAATTGTATTTATAATTTTCACCTTAAAAGGTATTTTTCATATACTGGCCACCGATAAATTTTTTTAATAAACTTTTATCCTTACATTAGTAGTAAATTAATTCTCATTCACTTTGAGACTGGTTAACCACTTGTGTGCATTTCCTGACTGACTACACTTGTGTCGAGGCTTGCTAAGGAATTTCTATTTGGATATATTTAGAGTATTTAATGTATTCATAATTTTGCATCTGCTTTTCTGTGGGTATGTTTAAGTATTTCATTTATTTTTATTTTGTGTTCCTCACTGAAGGAAGAATCGTTTTTGAATTAATCCAGAAAATGGAACCAATTCGGGGATAACTATATTTTTATGAATTTCTGTTAGCTTGCTATCCACGTTTTGACATGTGGTGTAATAATATAAGTGAATATTTTATGTGGTTAGACGATTTAGTGTCACTTTTAGGGCACTTGACCATTTAAGAGGATTCCACCAACATCTCACTATTGTCATACCACTCCCACATTCTTCTTCTTCTTCTCCTCCTTTCTCTACTACTACTGCTGCTTAAACAATCAAAGACAAGAATTCATATCAAACTAGCTGCTGCTAACTACCTAGAACCCACAAGAGTAAAATATGAGAGGCAGAGACAGCTAGAAAAAAGGAAAATGCCCCTTGCATTAAAAAACTGGATATTTAAAAAAAAACATTCTATTTAATTTTTCCACAATTTAATTGCTTTTCATGCTTTACTCTTACTTGAAAAAGTGACAAAGACTGAAACAGGTACTAAAATTTTCTTCATGATAAAATTATTTTAGCATTTTC
>NC_068983.1:87035025-87036077 GCF_001194135.2 Octopus bimaculoides
ATATATATATATATATATATACACACACACATACATACATACACACTCATACATATAATACCCACATGCACATACATATAGATATACACGTGCCTACTTGTTTGTAAGCGAATGCCTGAATATTAATGCCTGCACCCATAGAATACTCAATAAGAGATTTTGTAATGTTTGCAGTTACTATCACTTTTTATCTTATGCTACTTATCAGCCACTAACTGTTGAAAGAGAAGGATGATAGGGTATTGCTGTTACAGTTGATTGAGTTGGGTGTATGATTTTAGTTCTCATTGCTAGATAGTTTTGATAGGTTTAATCAGCTATGTTTTTTGAAGTTGTATGATATAATATTTTTATTCTGTGTTTGTTTGTGATACTTGTCGTTAAATATCTTTGAAGGATTTTGAAGACTAAACTGGTTATTGGTGTTGAAACTTTTATATTGAAGTTGGAATTGAAATGTGTCTTTCTGTTCCTGCTTTTGTGTTGCTTGTTTATTGTTGATCTGTCTCGTCCCTTTTATGTTCATACAGTTGCTCATACATTCAGGCAAAGAAGACATATACATCCTCAAACACAATAAAAATAAAGGTGTGTATGTATGTGTTTATATATAGCTATAGAAGTATATATAGGTATAAGTGATTACGTTTTTGAAGATAAGCATACATAAGTTATTGTGAGTGTATGGTCGATGTATATGTATATGTATTCAGCATGTATATATCACCTGTATGCCTTCTATGATGGAAGAGACACACAGTTGAACAAATGTGAGACATATGTACATGTGTATGTATATATGTAGATTTATTCTTTTACTTGTTTCAGTCATTTGACTGCAGCTGTGTTGGAGCACCACCTTAAAGGTTTT
The DNA here is from genome assembly GCF_001194135.2 of Octopus bimaculoides. Lineage (NCBI taxonomy): Eukaryota > Metazoa > Mollusca > Cephalopoda > Octopoda > Octopodidae > Octopus > Octopus bimaculoides. The sequence goes on from NC_068983.1 coordinate 87,035,897, forward strand.
AGTTGGAGAAATTGACCTCAAGACTTGTTCTTTGTAAGCCTAGAACTTATTCTATTGGTCTCTTTTTACGAGGGACATAAGCACACCAGCGTCGGTTGTCAAGTGATGGCAGGGGGATGAACACAGACACACATAAATATATACATATACATACATACATACATATATATATATATATATA
>NC_068983.1:87036087-87038406 GCF_001194135.2 Octopus bimaculoides
ATATATATTTCAAATGCTAAAAGGCAAATTCACTGTGGTTACCATGGAGAAAATTTTCTCTTATGGTAAAAAGGTGTAAAAACACCCTATCTGTTCAGTGTTGCCATTTATCAGGATTGCCAGGCATCAATGTTTCTAGCTCCATAGCCATAATTAATGGGACATGCTTAAAAGATGCAACCTTATTAAAGCTAAATCTTTAACAAGAATACAGTCAACAACATTGCTTATTTGCACCAGTAGACCATCAGGTCATGAAAATTACCATAATATTAATGCCAAGCAGTGTTTAGGAATAAGCAAAGTTTAAATTAGTTAAAGCAGTTTGTGACATATTACAACTGTTAAAGAGCATATTCACTGTAGTTATCACGAAGAAAATTTTCTCTTACAGTAAAAGGGTGTAAAAACGCCATATCTGTCCAGGTATAAACTATGCTTATGCCTAAACACTGCTTGGCACTAATATTACATAATATATATATATATATATATACACACACGTATACATATATACACATGCATAAATACATTGATATATACATACTTACATGCATGCACACACCCACATGCATCATTTCTATGTGTAAAAAAAGCTCCCTAAAAATGCTTGGTAACATTGATCAAAATATCTTCAATATATACACACCTATATTACATTACATAAGAGATTTTTTACATTGGTACACTCACTCGCATGTTTTAGGATGGGGTGATAAGAAAATTGAATTAAACTAGAGCATATTTGAGCAGTCAAAGAAGGATCAAAAGCGAAGTTGAGTTGAACAGAATTTGAACGCAGATAGTAAAGAAGGTATTAAATACATACAGTAAATTAGGCTCAGGCGAAGCTATTATGGAAAGAACCGGGTTCAACCCAACTGCTTGGTATCTTGTATAGGTGCTATTATTGTCCCGGGCTGACCAAAGCCTTGGGAGTGGATTTGGCAGACGGTAATTGAAAGAAGCTCGTGATATGTACGTACATACATACAATTATGTATATATCTGTGTGTGTGTGTCTTTGTGTTTGTCTCCCACCACTGCTTGACAACAGGTGTTGGTTTATCTATGTCCCCATGGCCGTTAGGCAAAAACAAATCGACCAAATAAACTTTAAAAAATAAGTATTGGGTTCGATTAAAGACGGTGTCCCAACACAGCTGCAGTGCAATAACTGCAACAAGTAAAAATAAAAGATAAATTATTTTATACGGCACTTTACTATTGTAATGTTTTCTAATTACTGTTACAAACAACTAATAGGTTTCAGGTTAAATCTCTTAGAGTTATCCCCCGTGGACCATATATAATGAAACTAGATTTAGAGTTATGGGCCTTCACGATAAGATTCACTAAAAAAAATATTTTATACGAATTAGAGAATATGTACAAGGGAGGTAATCCTAGCACTAAGTAATAAAATTACATATTCATCAGTTTGTTTGTAAATGAGAATTTAGGCGGGAAAACAGACAAGGGAGGCAACTCGCTGCAACAGGTAATCGTCGATTCAATATATAAAATAAGTTTATACAGTAGTAAGTACTGCATACGAAAAACACTTATCCTTAACTTGTTTCTGTCATTGGATTCCGGAATTCCGGAAGGAGCTTCGTGAGACCACTACTGAGAAAAAAAAGAAAAGCCGTCGGAAAACAGTTTATAGCAGAGACTCCATCTAAGAATATCTGAAGAAGGAATTGTATTCTGAAATATCATCGGACTATGGATAACTAAATTACAACAGGTATATAGTCCATTTTTTGTATTATAGTGCATTGTTGTACCATTCAAAACTTTTTATTCTTTATAATAAAATAAGTTTTAATATTCAAATTTTAATTTTAGCTGCAATATTTTAAGTAAAATATTTCTTATTCTTTACCAGAATTAATAGCTTGTCCTATACATTTACAGGTGCAATAACTTGTCATGTACTTTTCAAGGTTTATAATCTTAAGAATATTACTTTTCATGCTTGCATTTTTCAATGTAATCCACGATTTTTCCAGGCATTGCTGTTATAGGATAATTAATAATGTGTCAATAATTTTAAGATTTTACCTTATAAAATACTGAAAGATAATATTTCAATTTTTCCATGTAAGTGATGATAATATTTCAATTTTTCTCATGTTTAATTTAAATATATGTTGTGATTGAACTATTTGATATTACCCATCCACACCAAATTAATGGCAGGGATTTTTACCATGTTGTTGGTTGCACCATGGCTCACCTTAAGTAACCTAATTTTACAATATCAGGTTACAGGAATTCATTCAATGGAAAAAAAAAAAAATTCCAATGATTCCG
>NC_068983.1:87038476-87105976 GCF_001194135.2 Octopus bimaculoides
CCTTCCTTTTTTTCCGAACCAAAAGAAGGGATTTGTAGCATATTAGGAAGTCATGGTAATTGATTCCATGCAAAAAATCCAATTTTTTGTTTTTTTCTTAGTGAAAATCGTGTGGGTGTTAATATAGAAATTTACCATGATGTTGTTATTTAGCCTTAAATCAACCCTGGTACTGCAAACCTATCATCAAAGACATTCCAGGCTTCAGCAAACCGTCTTTTTAAGGATAATCTAGGACATTTTGTATAATGGGCATGTGATTTAGGTAGGGGGATACTTTGGCTGCTATTTTTAGTGTGTCAAGTGACCAGATAGAGGCTCTTTCATTGGTTTGATTGCGTGATGAGATTTTTTTACACATATTTGTAATATGTATATATATCATTGGCAGAAGTTAGAGAGTTAGTCAAAAGCTGAGAGTTTCGTGTATTGGCACTTATCAAACACGAATTTGTCCATTGTCACTCTGTAACTTCTAAAATACAAAATTTTGTCAAAAACGTTAAGAGTAAACCCTGTTCTATGTGACACATTGTACCAGTATCAGAAGTTTCAAAGTGTTTAAGTTAAAAAAAATTAATGAAATAATATGTACATCAAATTGAAAAGATCCGAAAAGTTGATAAAGTTGACCTCGGTGGAATTTGAACTCGGACGAAATACTGCTGAACATTTCACCCAGTACGCTAACGTTTCTGTCAGCTCGCCATCTCAGAATGTAAACATTCATTTTAGAAATATATTCTTATTGCTTCGGGCATTACTCCCTTACTTACTTATTTTCCATTTCATGACATTTTACCTCATAACTCTTTTTCTACTAATTTTTGTTCAATGTGACTAATGATTCTGAATTCCTCATGCATTTTTCTATCATTTAAGCCTAAGAAAAGTATACTTTCATTTTATAATTAAAAAATTTATGTTAATTGAAGATGAATATCTGCCTTACTGCCCACCTTGTGGTCTCACATATTTTGATGTAACTTTTTTTCTACTGAACCAAATCTCAAACTATTTATGCCAAAGTCTAGCTGAGGAGGTGTCCTCTTTAAAACTATTGACAGTTTGCAATTTAGTTGAGAACTGAATTAGTGGTGAAGCTTGGAAGCTGCTGTGGTTGATGAAATGGTGGACTTAAGAATATATTCAACCACTACCATGGTTGAACAATACATACTTGCCTCAGTATACATACATATATATATATTTATTCTTTTACTTGTTTCAGTCATTTGACTGTGGCCATACTGAAGTACCACCTTGATGGATTTTAGTCGAACAAATTAACCCCCAGGACTTTTTTTTTTAAAGCCTAATATTCTAGCAGTTTGTTTTACCAAACTGCTAAGTTACAGGGACATAAACACACCAACGTCAATTGCTAAGCGGTGGTGGTGGGGGGACTATAAACACAGACACAAAGGCACACACATAGATATATACACATATATGTGACAGGCTTCTTTCAGTTTCCTTCTACCAAATCCACTCATAATGCTTTGGTTGGCCTGAGGCTTTAGTAGAAGACTCTTGCCCAAGGTGCCATGCAGTCAGTCTGAACTGGGAACCATGTGGTGGGGAAGCAAGGTTCTTACCACACAGCCATGCCTGTGCCAATATATATGTATATTAATTAACAGTCATGAATGCGAAAGCTGTTTGGATCATTTTATCTAAACAAGAACACAAGATTTCCACATTCATATTTGAAGTTTTGCATTTCTGCAGTCTTGTTTGCATTTCATTCATTCCTTAACTAGATGGGCATATAACAACATGGTAGTTGACACTCAAGATCTTTAGTGAGACACAACCTTATCTATCAATGTACCTGATGAAACCCAGACTGCAAAATTGATGCAGCACAACATGCTGAATAGAGTCCCACACAGAGAACAATAGCAGGATGGGTTAAAACAAACATTGTAAAGAATAAAGTTTAATACCAAATCCATCTTCTCGTTACTTAATTAATATAATTTCCCCAACTGACACTGCAGAGTTCCTGAAGTAGATCAATGGAAGTATAGCATGACTGTGGATGACAATAGGTCGCCTAAACTGTGCTGGTGCTCTACTCAACATTTAGATACACTAATCGACTTATACCTATTAGTCACAAATATTAATTATATATATGTATATATATGGTTGATGTCATAAGAATTTATTAACTTATGAGTGAATGTGAAGCTCATCAAGGTTTTCTTGCTCTTTTGAAAGCTTAAATTATTGACTTCAACAACATACGATTCTTGCTGGTAAGAATAAAGTTTCTAAAATGGATAGAGGCATTCAAAAGATTGGTTTGGCTCAATGGTAGAACACCTGCCATGTCCATGGAAGATATGGGGTTGAAGTTGCAGGGGCAGCCTTTGACTTTTTCTATCCAAAAGAGGGTTTGCAACCCAATATTGATTAGCTGTTATATATATATATATATATATATATATATATATATATATATATATATATATATACGTACATACATACTTACATATACATGTTTATTTCTTTTACTATTTATTTGTTTCAGTCATTGGACTGTGGCAATGCAAGGTCACCACCTTGAAAAATTTAGTTGAAAATATCTATCCCAGAACTTATGTGTAAGTTTGGTACTTGTTTATTATATATGTACATGGCTCAGTGGTTAGAGCATTGGTTCACAATCACGAGGTAGTGAGTTTGATTCCCAGGCTGAGCTGTGTGGTGTGTTCTTGAGTAAGACACTTTATTTCACATTGCTCCAGTTCACTCAGTAGTAGAAATTAGTTGTGACGTCACTGGTGCCAAGCTGTATCAGTCTTTGCCTTTCCCTTGGATAACATTAGTCGTGTGAAGAAGGGAGGCTTGGTCTGCATGGGCTACTGCTGGCCTTCTACACACACAAGCTTGCCCAGACTTGTGCCTCAGAGGGGAACTTTCTAGGTGCAATCCCATGGTCATTCATGACTGAAGGGGGTTTTTACCCTTTACATACACTTATACATTAGCATATTCACTTGGGTAGTTTAATATAAATGTCACTCTCCAATTTCTTTTTTGATGCTTGACAGGACAGTGAACAATCTCTTGATAAATCTTACACATATAAAAGGAAGCAATTTCAACATCACTGCACTTCACACATGGACATCCCAACATTGCTGGAAACCAATATAATATAAAACATAAGGCGCTGAGCTGACAGAATCGTTAGTGTGGCAGGCAAAATGCTTAGCAGCATTTTGTTTGTTTTTACATTGCAAGTTCAAATTCTGCCAAGATCGATTTTGTCTGTCATCTTTTCAGGGTCAATAAAATAAGTACCACTTGAACACTGGGGTTGATGTAATCAATTTATACTCTCTCCTGAAATTGCTGGCCTGGTGCCAACATTTGAAACTAATGTAATATAAAAGATCACAAAAAAACAAACAAACAAGCTGCATATGTTTTATGTAGCAATGTGCTTGATATAATTATGTTTTGTATAAGTTGATGCCTTTCTACCAGCCCTATCACATTCCAAATTCCACACAAGCATATACACAGGCACATGCTCACAGTTAACTGTTCTAACATTTAAATACAAACACACACATGCACACATTTATATACACCAGTGCCCTGTAACTGGTGTGCAATGAGATGATGCTAGGTGTGCTGCAGTGTAACCTGAATATAATTTATTTCCCCAAACTTTTAGTTATATTTTTATTTCAGGTGTGCTGCCGAATTCTGAAAAGAATATAAGTGTACCACAAATGAAAACAGGTTGCGGAGCACTGATATACATCACACTTAACCACTATCTCCCCACTCTTGATGCAATCGTGAATATATATCCTCTCATGTCTAAATCACCACACCAACTCAAAAAGACAACAATAAGCAAGTCAAACACTTAATATACTCTAACCCACCTACATATTGCTAAAGTAACCTACATTTTTTAATTTTTAATGTTACATCAGACTGTTTGGAAGCCATGCAAGAGAGAAGACAAGATTATTTCAGGACTTTATTCTGTAAATCCAAGAAAGATTTTGAGATAATTATTATTGCTACACATTAACCCTTTTGATACAAATTTACCTGAGACAGCCTCTAGTTCTATTATACAAGTTCCCCCTTTTTAAAGTGATCTAAATGAAAAAAATTTCATATTAATTTATGTTCCAAATACCAACTTAAAAATGAAAACGGTCATTTTACTACATTCTTTATTATTTTCAAAATTAAACTGAAACAAAGTCTGTGTATTTCTGTTGAAATACAGTCTTTGTTGGTAATAAAATAATAGTGTTTGCAGTTTTGATGGTCTCAAGACAGTTGATGGCATTCTATATACATTATTACAAAGTTACAAATCAAAAGAGAATGATGATGAAAGGAGAAGATGCTTGGCAGAAGCAGTTGTTTCTCAATTACCTGCACAACTCAAGAAATCATATGCTTTAATGTATTTCAATACACTGAATGACACTGCAGCATTGTACAATTAATTTGAAGATAGTCTCATCAAAGACTACAAGAACAAGTACTAGAGAAGTTGCTGTTCAGATAATTGAATGAGATATAGATTTAATTCTCTCTTTTTATGGTTTAAACTGTCTTAATTCCCACTGCAAAATAGCATTAATAACCCTCTCATACCGGTACATTTTCAACGACCCATACAGTGCAGATTGTATATATAACCCTTTTGATAACAACTAACCTGAAACCACCCTTGGTTCTATGATATAAACTTCCTGTTATAAAGTTATCTAAATTAAAACTATAAAAGATTTCATGTGCATTTATGTTTCAAAGGCTAGCTTAATAATGACAAAAGTATTTTACTAAATTCTTCATCATTTTCAAAATTAATTGAACCAAAGGTCATGTTTCAACAGAAATATAGTAACAGAAGGGTTAATGGAATTAACTTCAGCCTATGTGTTCATACATACAAGTGTGTCCAAACATACACATATAAACATACATGCATATCTAACACCATTTCTTCTTGTGTTGTTTTAAAGCTACTTCTAAATATTATGTCAAAGAAAAATTCATGAACAACATAAGTTTTATTTATTTATTTATTATAGTCCCTGGAGGAAGGACAATATCAATGACCTTTGTTAGACCTTCCCAGGCAGTCGATATTTAGTATGAACTTCACAACACAGACATCCTTTACAAAAATGTAAGAAGGACTAGATTTTGGAGGGTTATGGTTTCAGGAAGATACAACTGGATACAGCAGAGTTTGAAGGTGTGTGAGGCAAAGGAGGGCTGATGAATCAATGAGACATGGATGTACTGGGAAGGTGTGGAAAGAACAACCGTATGTCTGTAAGCTCGTAAGCTAATAGTTTTTGTTGTTGCTTAGCCTTCAAATGGATTCTAATTGAGCAGATCAATGATCAAAAGCATTCCAGTTATGACCATCTTGTTTTTTTCTTACGTGTAGGGAACTTGGGACTACATTATCCAATGTGTCCTTCCTTTAAGATTGTAGAGAAATTTGGAGGGCTTTTTAGGTTGTTGTATCTAGCAGATTGAGTAATCATGTAGAAGCTCCCTTGTAGGCTGGAGAGTCAAAGGATGTAGCATGTTGGAGAGTGAATCTTTGTCAATTAACCAAATGATCTTGTTTTCATGATAAATGGTGTTTGTTTATGCAGCAGTGGCAGCAGCGGCAGCATTATCCCCAAAATGTGAGCAATTTTCCAAAGTGGGATAACTCCTGTGCTTTGTAGAAAGTCACTAACTGATCAAAATATTTTCTCAATTACAATGTTATATATGTGAGGTTATGATGACAGATCATCAAACAGTGAGGATGAGAATTTGTGGTAAACTCAAGGGTTTTAGTTGTATGTTGTTCATTACTATTTTCTTGATATGAGTAACAATTGTGTTTGGGCAGTTGAAAAGGACTGGAGTTGTTACATTACAAGTGAAGGATATGCTTGCTTAGAACAGGTTCTATAACACTGTCATAAAATTTGACAGAATGGGATAGATACATATGCATAAAAGGAAAGATGTAACTACATGAGCTGGCTCCGGAGTGCACTGAGACTAAAGCAAGTGACATTATCAGAACCAATCATCCCTTGTGTTGGAACAAGCAAGAATCTTTGCCCTTGGTAACTATATTTACAAAGTTGTGAGACAGATGAAACAGTTGACATGATTGTGGGATTGGCATTTACATGTGAGACAGATAAAGTAGGAAAGAAAAGAGAGTTTGGGAAGAATTGTTTTGTGTAGAGAGGAACTAGAAGCACAATGGCCAGCAAAAATGGGGGAGTTTATCAGCAGGAGTGCTACCTGCTACTTACATACCATAGGCAATATTCTGTTTCCATGTAACACAGCTGTAAATGAACCCTTGAAATTTGCCTGGCTTGTAGGCCTTGTGGGAGGGCTGTGGAAAAGGATGTTTTTCGTCAGGTGTCTCAGCTAGGTCAGCAGTGAAATACATTTACTGACAAGGAGAGTCATCATAGAACTGATGGAACTCTGACTAGTTAACCATGGGACCCCTGAGTTAGAGGATTGATGTGTGGTATAAAAATGTGAGGTGTATTTGCCCTAATTAAGCTGTGGTCAGCCAATCCAATGGAATCAGATATGACTAAATAATGGATTGAATTGGAGGTGAGAAAAAGACTGGAGTTTTGGAGTTTTCCTTTAGTGAATATATAACCAGGTGAGGGCAATAATTAATGCTGACAGTTCAGAGAAGCACATTCAATTAAAAACAATACATTTTCCAATATATTTGGACAAAAAATAATATATCATATAAAATTTAAATGCCAACCAGTTGAAAGTATATATGCAAAAAAAGAGTATGAAAGTCTTTGAATAAATGTACTCAAAATATCAGTTTTAAAGCTTTTCTGGTAAAAAAATAATTTTCTTGGAGTAAGAAAATAATGCAAAAAATACAACCTAAAAACATATAAATAAAGTTTCAAGATAGCATTAGATGAGCACATCTAATTAATAAGAAAGAATATGTAACAAAGTTCCTTTGAAATAACATTAAATAGGTGAGACACAAATCAATTTGCAAGTCAATAACACAGTAAAATATTCACCGTATTTGGTAATTAAGCAACACAATATACAGGAAAATAGGCTTCTTTTCTGATAAACATATCAAACAATAAATGCAATCAGTTGTTAATCTTGTTTTTATAAGCCCTTATAGCTTGCAGTCGAAAGCTAATGTCTTTTTGTATTTCCATTAAAGAACTTTCATCCAATTCCTTGATAAGTTCGAAGACAGCTTGAAGGATATGATTGTTCTGAAAGAGAAACAAGCATTTCAAATTGTATTTCATCAGCAAATTAAAAGAGTTTATATTTCTTACCTTCAAGTTGTTTTGTAAGACTGCTGAATATCTGAAAATATACTTTATTGTTGGGTTTCAGGAGTGTCACCAACAGTCCTTGGATGGTGGTAGTAGTGGGGAACTAATTTGGTTAGATGAGGATTTGAAGAGTTAGAAGGAAGTGTAAAGTATGAATGGTAATGAAAAGTTTATTCCTCATGAGTTTCTTCTAAATACAGTCAAGGAAACAAAAACTGCAGGCTATGCAAAATGAGAATAGCATTTAAAGAATACCATAACGAGAACTTGTCAGTAATCTCCAGGAATGAAATAGTGGATGAAAATCCTGATGAGAAGACAGAGCATCTAGGAGGAGTTGCTAAGTCAATGTGGTTGATATTCAGAAAGAGTTTCTGCAGTCAATAAAACGTGGACAGGGCAAGTGCCTCAGCGGGTGTGAGATTGAGCATAGTTTCCACTGCATTTAGATGTGACAGAGACAAACATATTGAGTCAATTTGAGCAGAGGTGGTACACAGCTTGCTAATTCATCAAGAGGTTGAGAGGCTGGAAGCTGTTCAAGAGAAATTGCAGTCTGATGCAGTTTCTTCTAGAAATAAGCAACATTTGCATTTTAGAGTCATTAAAAAAATGATCAGATTTTTGGAATCTCCTGAAAGATGTATGAAGAGACTGTTTAACAAAACTATTGAAAAGAGGTTGAATTTAAAGGAGAAAGTTATGGAAAGTTGGTCATTCTGTTTTTTGAAGTGGACAGGGTTGGTAATGATTGACACGAGGTGTTAGGATTGATTGGTGAAGGGGAAAAGAATATAGATGATGACAGATCGTGGAAGTAGGGACACCAAGATTGATCAATGAAGGGATTCAGTGAGCCCTAGTGAAATGATATGGCTTGTAGGGAAAACATTAGATTTAGGTAGTTAGTTCTTGGTATAACCTGTAGGAATGGAATCTATGAAGTTTATCTGTCATACTTCATGAAAATCTTATCTTATATCATGTGTAAAGGCTTTAGATTTGCAATTGATTTTGAAAGAACAAAACTATTTGTATGTCAACAATGAAGAAAGGTCACCAGTGGGGGGAAATTTTTGGAATCACTACATAATCATTTAAGAGTGCAATAAAGCTGCAATTAAGAGGTAAGCAATAATGAGGTCTATTTCTTTAGAGTTGTTTGACTTTGGTAACAGAGGAAATGAAGGTCAATACCTGTTGGATTTGCAGAAGAATTTTATACAGTATAAAGGATTAACTATACATGTTACTTAGTGATAGTTTCCAGATTGTGTAAATCCTATTTTTAGTTTGCATAGTGTCATATTTGTTTATGCTGTACTTTAAAATTTTGAGTTTGTTTTTTGGAAGTGTAGGAAATAAAGGTAGACATAAGCTGATTTAGAGGGCCAGGAGAGATAAATTTGCATCTAACATATTTTACATACTATTAACAGTGTATTTCAAATCATTACCATTTAAAGTTTTGAGATTTTTACATTCACTACTCTTGTGAAAATTTTGCATAACAAAACAGCACTATAATTTTTTGATATTCTTTAATATAGTTTACTCAATATAATCTTAACTCATTCATAATTTCTTTCAATCATATTTCTGTCATTCTTCTATTTCTGTTTCTAAACCACTCATGTGTCTTCTAACATAATCAATTAATTTTCATAACTCTTCTCTGTGTAGTGCAGGAAGCTATAACTATACTCATCAGCTTATATTTTGGGTTATTAGTTTGTCTGAATAAGTGAGTCAATGCTCATACCTTTTGTAGTCTCTCTTGAATTGTTGATGTTGATATAATTAATGCTCTACTTGAACTTCTGAAAATTCATGCATGTGGGGAAAATTTGAAGGAAGAGAAGAGAAGATTTCAGTTCCCACAGAAAAGATTCAGCAAAATCTTTAAAATGAGGTCAATACAAGAAAGATAGCTATAAATATAGTTGGGGAGAAGAAGTGGTTACATTCTCTTATGCAACTTGTTAGTTTAGAGGCAGAGGCGCAATGGCCCAGTGGTTAGGGCAAGCGGACTCGCGGTCATAGGATCGCGGTTTCGATTCCCAGACCGGGCGTTGTGAGTGTTTATTGAGCGAAAACACCTAAAAGCTCCACGAGGTTCCGGCAGGGGATGGTGGTGAACCCTGCTGTACTCTTTCACCACAACTTTCTCTCACTCTTACTTCCTGTTTCTGTTGTGCCTGTAATTCAAAGGGTCAGCCTTGTCACACTGTGTCACGCTATATCCCCGAGAACTATGTTAAGGGTACACGTGTCTGTGGAGTGCTCAGCCACTTGCACGTTAATTTCACGAGCAGGCTGTTCCGTTGATCGGATCAACTGGAAACCTCGACATCGTAAGCGACGGAGTACCAACAACAGTTTAAAGGTACAGGAGCAGGCAGATGGTAATATCATTTTTGTGATTGAAGGTTTATCAAACTGCCAGCTTCATTTCCAATTCCTTTTTATGATTATATTCTAAGTAGAATATTTATATGTTTGTTAGCTGTACCACTGATTTGCAGAGAGTCAGTAACTGTTCAGAGAACAAGTCTTTTCTCCTCTTAAAAGAAGAAGTTTAGTATTTTAGAATGCACTGTAAACAATGTAATAAATGCATGTTTACTACAAAAAATTAAAAAGTTTGAGATTTAGTATTTGTAGGAAGTTTGACAGTTTTAGTTATGTAGTGTCCATGAACAGAGCTGATGTACTGTAGAGCGTTTCTTTGATAAATATGTATACACATGTAGAGAAACATACACATGTACATAAACAGATATTTCTTAAACAGGATAGATGGATGCATACACACATCACATACATATTACAGATACAAATCAATGTTATTAAGGTATATATACAATTGCATGAAAATATGAGTTATGTTAGAGAAAAGCTTATTTTCTCAGTAAGACAACAAAGAACAAGAAATAAGAATGCAATTGGATTAGCGAGGCCAATACTGGTTAAGCATGTATACAATCTACAGTTTTAGTTGCCCTCAAACTATAATATTCATTTCTTGTTATTTTTGTTTATACAAATAAAATATATAAGTAATTTTGAAAATAACAAAATCCTTTTAGAGGCTCTTGTGCCTAAACACACGAATGACCAAACCATCAAATTTCTAGTTAAAGAATAAATAGTTCCTATGCAGTGCCACCAGTAGATACAATCAAGTCTCACTGCTGTAAGCAGCAGTACTACTGTATAACTAATAAGGTTATATTAGCTTAAAGTGATGAGAACAAAATCCTCCTCTGAGCATATAGAATGCATTGGAAGTTATACCTATGTATTTTCTTTGGAATCACAGTATAGATACAAAGTCTTCAATAAGATAATTACAAGAATTGGTAAGCTAAAATGATTACAGTTGATATGAATCATATTAATGTATCATAAATATCCTAAATTACATACTGTGCATATGGGTTGGTGTCTTTTTCAAAGGGCCCAGTTCAAAACAGTGTTCTTTCATGATACACCAATCTAGAATTTTAAAAGTAAAAAATGGCTACCACCACTGGTACTTCATCAGTTACAACAACAAGAATTTCAATTGATCCGATCAATGAAACAGCCTGCTCGTTAAGTTAACGTGCAAATGGCTGAGCACTCAACAGACACACATACCCCTTAACGTAGTTCTCAGAGAGATTCAGTATGACACAGAATGTGACAAGGCCAGCTCTTTAAAAACAAGCGCGACTCATTTTTGCCAGCTGAGTGAATTGGAGCAATGTGAAATAAAGTGTCTTGCTCAAGGATACAACATGTTACTGGGAATTGAACTCATGACTTTACAATTGTGAGCTGAATATCCTAACCACTTAGCCATGTGCTTTCACTAGTTACCAACCAATCTGGCAACAAATTCTCACAACCACCTTTATCTTAATTTTAGTGTTCTAGACAGTCACATAGGTTTTCAGTGCTGTATAACTCCAGGAATCTCTGATTGTCAACCAGCTGAATATCATTACAGAGTGTGATAATCTTTACTTATTCTAAAAATTCTAGATTGGTGCACCATGAAAAAAGAAACTAAGAGTGTGTTTAAGTGAACTTAACAAACTATTAGCGGGAAGGTGAAACTGAAACAAAGATACTGTGAAGTAAAATAAGTCCAAAAGAATCGAAGAAATGTCCCTTCTCAATGTGTTGGCACTCCTTACTGTGTTGTCAGTGTAAACAAGAAGAGTATAGGAGATACAGTGGAAATCTCTAACAAACTGACAGAAAATAAGAAAGAACTTTAGTAGTGTGAATGTGGTGAATATCAGATCTCTGCTAAAACAAAAATTAGCAGGTATGTGTGGTTAGGAAGCTTGCTTCCTAGCCACAAGGTTTCAGGTTCAGTCCCACTGTGTGGCACCTTGGGCAAGTATCTTCTGCTATAGCCTTGTGATTGAGTTTAGTAGGCAGAAGTTATCGTCATGTGTGTACATGTGTTTAAGTGCTTGTGCCTCTTAACAGAGAGAGCTGGAAATGGAGCTAGTGAGAGCATTGTGGTGCATTAGCTACTTGCTAGGTTAGGAAGAAGATTGGGAGATGGAAAGTAGGTTGATTAAATATGAGAAAAAAATGTTACAGATGAAGTGATATCAAAATATTAGGAATAAAATAAATACTGACATAAATGATGATGATGATAGGTATTACATTAGGATTCACAAAGGACTGAGATACAAAGAGAGACATACTCTACAGATGGGTCCAATTGATCCCCAGCATAAAAAAACATGACTAACCATTTCTAAGCAAGACACCAATGATTGCCTGCTCCAGCAGTAGAAAAGGCAACCAATAGTAAAAAGGGTCACTTTGACAGACCCCCATCCCCACCTGGTGATTTAAAAAAAAAGGCTGTGAAACAGAGAGAAAGTGATACAATAGCTGTATGAAGAATGTGTCATGCTGGAAAGGAATAAACAGTTCTGGTCAATAAATTTTTCATTCCTGGGACCAACTTATTTTCCCAGAAAATTACAAAGAGGCAGTTTCCAGCATGGCCTTAACTGTGATAGCAAAAATAGTAATAATTAAAAAAAAGTGGTGGTGGTGTTACTTTAGATATATATCTTAACCCTATAACTCAAATTATCAATATGCAGAATAAATTGTTAATTTTTAGCTTGTTCAATGGCTAAGAGTATAATTAGCAGTAGAAGAAAGGGGGCATGCACAGTAACAGTGCATTACTGCATCCACCATTTGTTGGTGGTTCCCTACTCCTGGTGGAGAAAGGAATCACCACTTCAGTGACAACCCTTCAACTTAGGTGTTTGTTTGGGCAGTCATTGCTTGTGAAGGTTTTATAAGCTTGGAGTGCAAATCCTACCTCAAACTCTTTTAGTCACCTTTTATGACACGCAGAGGAAACTTTCAGTCAATTCTTTGACATGCCAGTCCTCACACAACACAAAGAATATACACTAATGTAAAAAATTAAATTTTCTTATACACATTTAATTCAAATATCAATAATTATATTCTGCAACAACTTTCAGGTATTATAATTGCTTGCCTGCATCATCGTCATTTAACGTCCGCTTTCCATGCTAGCATGGGTTGGACGATTTGACTGAGGACTGGTAAAACCAGGTGGCTACACCAGGCTCCAATCTGATTTGGCAGAGTTTCTACAGTTGGATGCCCTTCCTAACGCCAACCACTCCAAGAGTGTAGTGGGTGCTTTTACATGCCACTGGCAACGGCCACGCTCAAAATGGTGTATTTTACGTGTCACCTGCACAGGAGCCAGTTCGGTGACACTAGCAACGATCTTGCTTGAATGTCTTTACACGTGCCATCCGGCACAAGTGCCAGGAAGGCGATGCTGGGCACAGGTGCCATGACGATTTCGTAATGTTTAAATTTAGAGAGTATCATTAGAGCTTGTTCAAGCTTTCAGTTTTGTTGTTTTCCTCAGGTAAAAGTGAAATATTTGAAGTATCAAGAATTATTAATAAGTATTATAGAGTTAAAGAATTAAAATAATAATTAGAATAATCACACACATAAACTTAGCCAAATTAAGGGTGAAAAAACAAAAACAAAACTTAGGTAAGGCTAATCTAGATGTAACTCGTGATCATATAGTTTTATATGAAAAAAAAAAAAAAATAGAAAAAAAATATACTTACAAAAATTTTTTTTCATAAGAAACATAAATAAAATTTACCTAACATTGATTAAATAACACAAAATAGTTTCTGTTGTGTTGCTTGAAGCAAGTGAAGCCAAGTGAAATAAAAGGACAACAGTGACACAAAAAAAAAATCACTAACTACAATGAAATAAGTGAAATTACTAACCTTGTCAAATTCCTCATCCTAGAGTTAACATTTAAAGTAAAAAAAAAAAAAACAAGGATAAACATTACATCATAGTAACAGTACATATAGCTGACTAGCATGAGAAAACTTTCAGAGTAATTTTTTTTAATAAATAACATTAAATGTTAAATAATGCTCCATTCATAAACTTTTGACTTGAGGTTGTAGGCTGCCAATTTTCTTTAATGAAATTTACAAAAAAAACAAACAAACAAAACAAAACAAAAACAGAAAAAAATGATTATGTAAAATAACAATTGAAAGTAAATAAGTCCTTTATAGCAATTAGGATTGTACCAAAATGTATACTAACCCTTTTATGAGTGTGACTAGGTGGTAGAAGTTTATCTATATGCAGTGGTTCCAAGTTATGTTCTATTCGGACTTTACTGAAAATAGACATAAAAATCCTTAATATAGATTTGTTATTAGTAACAAAAGCAGTATTAGTTTGAAAAGCAACCTGTATATCATACAGTGGATATATCATTGAGAGCCTAATAAACTGTGATATTCATCGAGACAAAGTATTTCTCAAAGGTGTAAAAACACAGAAATATATCAACAGCAGACAAAAATTGTCCAGTGGCAATGTCTTCTTCTTTCATGAACATCGCGAAGTGATGAGTACTTTTCCCAAATGTCATTTGTAGTTATGAAGTCTGATTCTGGAGAGACAGATATGCCCACAGGTGGAGCATGTAAAGCCTTACTTTCATTGACTCCCAGGGTTCTGCTCATGCTGCCAGGTGCAGTGTGCTATTTCACTCTGTAGTAGATCTTGGAGTTTAGCAGTGCCAGTCTTGTATGTGTTGCGCCAGCTAGTGTGATCTGCAGCCATTGATATGAGACTGTTGGGAAGGATATGACACTTTTTCAGTGTTGTTTTCAGTTAATCTTAAAAGCGCTTGTGCTGGCCACTGACAGAGCGTCTTCCATCTTCAAGTTTGCCATACATAAGGCAGGGCAATCAATTTGAAGGCATTTGAATGACATGCCTTGCCTCTCTGAGTTGGTGATGATGGCACTGCTAAATACATATTTCTGCCTTTTTGGGCTTCATCAGCACATACAGTAGACACAGTGGATACTTGCTACTGATGAAGCCTAGAAAGCAGAAGTACTTATTTTGCAATGCCACTACCACTACTGTTGGATGATTTTATGTTTTGCTTTTGATATATTTCCATGTCTTTTAAATACTATACATCTATAAGAGATGATTTCTTGAGATGAATACTGTACTTTGTTAGGCTTCCTCAATGATGTATCTGCTCTAAGTATGATTCACAAATAGCTATTAATATATAGTAATTTGTGTCAACTACGTTGCATATCATCTTTTCCTTACAGTTTACTGAGAATAGTTCACCCTCTTTCTTACCTTATTAGAAGTAATTATTTATTCTTCAATGTAAAGCTTAGGGTGAGAGTTCAAATCCAGTTAAAGTTTTTATTATTTTTTATTTATGGAAAGGATATTTTTTTTCTTCTTAATCTGTATTAATTTTCACTGTAAAGCATAGTATGAATATTCAAATTCTGTTAAGTATAATATTTTACATTCTATTTTGATATTATTGGAAAATAAAAATAATTCATAATTGTAATAATTACTTGATTTCTTCAATAGATAGCTCAATCGTTTGTCTCCAGTTTGAAAATGTTGGGGTATCTTGTTTAGTTGGCGGAGTGGGCTCTTTTGGAATACAAATCTCAAAACCCTCTTTCTTTGCAGTTTCCTTCTCCGCTTGAGTCACATCTGAGAGAGAGAGAGAGAGAGAGAAGGTAAAATAAAGATATATACATATATTACGATGAAAGTATGTAAAATTAAATCATTAACCTCTTTGTTACCATATTTCTGTTGAAATACATTACCTTGGTTACAATTCATTTTGAAAATAATCAAAAATGTACCTAAATAGCTGTCATTATTAAGCTGATGTTTGGAACTTAATTCGAAATAAAAAAAAGTGGTTTCAAATTTTGGCACAAAGCCAAGAATTGTGCGTGCGCATGTGCAAGTTGATTATATTGACCCCAGTGTTTCACTGATACTTATGAGCTTCAAAAGGATGAAAGGCAAAGTCAACCCAGGCAGTATTTGAACTCAGAATGTAAAATTGGAAGAAATGCTACTAAGCATTCTGTACAACGCAGTAAAGATTCTGCCAGCTCGCCACCCCTAAATTAACATAAAAACATTGATTGAAGATTCTAATTTAAATTTTTCAAAATAGAAGTTTGAATCACAGAAACAAGGGGTGGGGGTTGGTATCAAACAGATTAAAGAGGTAAGTTTATTTTATTTATACCTCAAAATTTATAAATGTTTCTGCTAGTTTATGTAATATATATATATATATATATATATATATACACTCATAAGGTACAGATTATATTTAAATACATAAGAGGAATCCACTCATGGGATTCCTTACGCTAGAAAGAACAGCTAGGTTCTAGAACCAAAAAATTAGGGACAAAATCCCGAAAGGAACGAAATGAAGAATAAAAACTTTTACCATCTCTTTTCCTGGACCAATTGGTTTCTGACTTTAGTTTAGCAAATAAGATAATTTTCTAGGTGAAGTCGTTTCCATCAGGTACACCTAACACTAAAATATATAAACACGAGGCAATCATTTCCATGCCTCTCGTTTATACATCCTAATTTTTTCAGATCTACTGCGCAGGCGCAGCTCCTCACTGGCAATAAAAAAATACCAACTTTCCCTAATTTTGTGATTCTAGAACCTAGCTGTTCTTTCTAGCGTAAGGAATCCCATGAGTGGATTCCTCTTATGTATTTAAATACACACTGTACCTTATGAGTAATTCATAGTCTTTGGACTAAACTTTTATACGCTAGGCCACTTGGAAGTGAAAATTTTTATTAATTTCCATTTCCCTTTGATATGATTAAGTATTATAAGTTTTTTGGATAATTTTCGATTTTTAAAAGTTGGTATTAAGAAGGGCATCTAGCTGTAGAAAAGATGCCAAAGCTGGTACTAGAGCTGAATGGAATCCCATGGTTCACTGGATCCTGAAAGATGGACAGTAAGTGATGATGTACACATGCCTAATGCAGCTCTGTGGCTTGTTAGATCCTGTCAAATCATCCAACCAATTCCAGCATGGAAAATGGACATTAAATGATAATGATATGTAGGTGTATATATATATGTGTGTGTGTGTGTGTGTGTGTATATATATATATATATATATATATATATATATATATATATATACACACACACACACACACACACACACACACACATACATACACACATGTTGAATGTGGAAGACATGCAAAGATTAGATAAAAACAAGATGAACATGCTTTGCTGGATATGCATGAATGACAAAGTATAAACGAACCTTGACATATACAATGATCACAGCTTCTGTATTTCTCTTGTCATCCCATCTACTTCCCCAACATGATTTTTTTCCTTCACAGTGACATCCATCCTTACCTTCTCATACACAGGCTTTCATACCACTTCCTTAATGATTACGCACACACGCCATCACCTCTACTATATTTTCACACTTGCACACATCTACTCACACATATACACCACATTAAAACACACACACACACATCTCCCCTTATGCCCATTTTCAGACAGATAGATTCCTTCACTTACATAAACACATCTATTTTTTTCTCTCGTGTGAACTCCTCTTCTAGAACAGCATTCCCACCTGATTTCTAACCTCTATTTCGCTCCCTCTACACTTCTCTCTATCATCTGATGAAAGACCAAAATGTTAAGAGACTTTCCATTAAAGCTACTACCTTATTTGAATAAGACTGATATTTTCTACTAGATAATTTGCTAAATGTTACAGACTAGATCTGTTGCTAGTGCATGGTCCTGTCTATGTACAAGTTGAGGTACTGTAGATAGAGCCATTACAGGTGCAAGGCAGTCTTCAAAGGATTGGAAGAGAGGGGACAGCAGTGAAAATTATCAAATAGCTATAAGATATGTCAGACATCAGGTATATACAGTAAGGGGAGAGGCAGAAAGAAGTTTGCAGATGTCCTATGACATGGAGATCAAAAGTATAAGGTGTTTTGGATTGCTTAGGTAGTGCACTACAGTGGATTGAGCGAAGTGTATACAGAATGATAACCCACTTTATACAGAATGACACCCACTTTAACCGATGACAAAAAGGAAGAGGCATGAAAATGCTACAATGAGATGCTGTTGAATGTAGAGAATGCATAGAAGAGAGAAAAGGAGGGAGGGAGGCTACCCCATGTAAATCTAACAAGGACCAGCTACCCAAAGTAGCAGCAGTATAGCAGATAGAGAAATTAGTAGATAAAGCAACAGTCAATAGGATGCTTAAGATATCTGGTGAAGTAAGCATATAGAGCAGTCACTCAAATAGTCAATTGGATAACACAGGAAGGTGTCTTACTTAATGATTGGTACTGTAATATTGTAAACTCCTTCAAGGACAAGGAGATGCACTGGAGAAAGGAAACTATAGAGGTATCAAACTACTGGACCACATTAAAGAAATTAGGTAAAGAGTTAATGCCAAAGTAATTACAAACAAAATTAGACTGGATGAGATGCAGTTTGGTTTTACTTCAGGAAAAGGTACCACTGAAGTTATATTGCTAGTAAAACACAAGTCCCTCTCCAAGAAAAGTCCTTAACTAAAATTAATCCCCTATATTGTGCATTGTCAACCAGGAAAAGGCTTCTGACAAAGTCCTCTTTTTCTGTGACCTAGTGTTTACTAAGGAGGGTGGGGCTAGATGAATGATTTGTGAGGGCCAAACAAGCCATGTACAGAGGTGCAGGCAGCAAGGTGTGTCAATAATGAATTCAGTGATGAATTTAGCATGTTCTTACAGTAAATCTGTAGGAGATTTGGAGCAGATTCAAAATAAGGAAATAAAACACAGAATTGAAGGGTTGTAAAATAAACTTAGCAAAAACTAAGTTTTAGTATGTAAGAATGAAAGTAGGACTCTGATACTGTCAGGGAGTACTTGGTATGTAGAAAAGGAGTCAGCAGACATTCCATATAATGTCCCCAGTATCAAGAAAAGATGCACAAGAGGTGTAGTGGAATCAGAGGCAAGATAAGAGAGAAAGTAGATTTCATATGCAGCAGGTGAACTAAAGCAATGAGCACATTGAGAACATGGGAAATGCCTGGATGGAGAGATAGAGTGAGAGAAGTAATAAAGAGAGATAGTAAAAAAGGCTATAATGAGAATGATAACACAGTATAATGGAGGAGACATTGGCAGCTCCTTGTTTGCAGGTATAGGTGCATTGATTCCAATAGATTTGATGCATTCTCTTCTAACTCAAGCTTCAAAGGGATAGAGAAGAAAGAAATAGCAAGATACAGATGGCGGAAGTAGGAAGGATTCAATATAAATAGTTGTGATGGCTTCCAATTTCTCATTCTTCTTTGATACTATCACCTTACTCACTCTGTTTCCCTGGTCATATCCTCTTTTCTGCAATCACTCTTTGTTTTACTTACTCCACTGGTCATGTTACCTGGAATGGACAGAGACAATGTAAAGCAGTGATGATCTTCTGCTGTCTTGCAGGATACAAGGCAACCTTATTAGAGTTGGTGCCATGATACAATGCACCCAGTACATCTCCAAAATGGTTAATGAACGAGCAGAGACATAGTAGGATTAAGAGAACTACTTAGTCTTGTTAAGGGTATGACAACCTCATTAGTATGCTTGCTATGGTAAAAATGAACCAAGTACATGCTGCAAACTGGTTGATGAACAAGATTTGACAAGACCCCTTAGTCTTGTCAAAGACACAATTTCTCTAGTGCCAGTGTGATGATAAAATGTACCCAGTACACTCTGTAGAATAATTATTGTCAGGAAGGGCATCCAGCTGTAGAAATAGCACAAAAATTAAATGCATGAGTGAGGCATGGTCTCCTGCCGAGGGAGACAATGATTGTGAAGAAGAACTGACTTGAAATGACGTGACCTGTCCATCCTATGTTAGCAGGGGAAGCAGGCATAAATGTTGATGTATCAATATATGTATTGTTTATAACAATATGTCCTGCGGCTTGGCATGGGAAGACCAGTGGAATGAAGTACTTCACTTGAAAACAAGTAAGGTGTGGCAGAAGAAAAGAGCATTTGGCTGTAGAATACAGCCTCAACAAGTTTTGTCTGCTTTATGCCAACAAAGAATAGAGTAGTCATAAAAACAATCTCCTAATATAATAATGAGCATAGTGTTTTTATATATTTGTGTGTGTGTGTGTGTGTGTATATATATATATATATATATATATATATATATATATATATATATATACATACATACTTGTCTAAAATCATGCAGAGTAGTATAAGTGAAGGGAGATGAGAGAAAATAGTAATTCAGTGAAGGAGAAATAGTGAGAGTAATAGCCCTGACTGAGAGGGAGTGAGAGAAAGTAATAGCAATGAGAGAGAGGAAGTGGCAAAGAGTGCATTGTGTATCTTGTTTTTCTCCTTTACAACATATGAAAGACAAAGGAAGGGGTGAAAAAGCTAAAATCAGCGTTTCAACTCTGTGTGAGTATATATGTGTGTGTATGCAAAAGGAGGTATGTGAATGTGTGTGTGTGTGTGCACGCAATGGAAATGGGATGATGAACGTTCAATGCTGAAAAGGAAAATCAAACAGCATTTCCACTTTGTGTGAGTATATGTGTGTACAAAGGAAGTATGTGAATGTATGTGAACATTGACAAGTGTATTAATTTGATTTACCATCCATATCTTCTACTATAATAATACTCTTGTGTATTTCTCCGTCACAACATATGAATGAGAAAGGACGGAGTGATAGATGAATAACGAAGGAAGGGATGATGGCAAACTTGGTAGTGGGATGAAGGAAGTGCTATGGTGAAAAAAAAAAAAATCAAACAGTGTTTCAACTCTGTGAGTATGTGTGTGTGTGTGTGTGTATATATAAAAGGGAGTCATGTGAATGTGTGTGTGTGTGTGTGTGTACAATGGAAGTGGAATGATGAACATTCAACGCTGAAAAGAAAAATCAAACAACATTTCAACTCTGTGTGAATATATGTGTGTATGTGTGTGCATGTACAAGGGACATATGTGAATGTTTGTCTCTGTGATTATTATGTACCTTATTTATATATAAAACACTACAATTAGCCGTCATTTTTGATGCTAGTAATGATAATAATATACACTGCCTCCTCCCCTCTTAAAAGTTAAAAAAAATTATTTTTTTTATCTTGCAAGTACTTAGTGACCCTGTCAGCACAGGTCCCACTTAAAAGCACCCAGTTTACACTGTAAAGTGGTTGGTGTTCGGAAGGGCATCCAGCTGTAAAAACCTTGCCAAAACTGACCTAGCTTGTGCTTGTGCCACATAATAAGCACTACTCACCTTGCCTGTGCTTGTGCCACGTAAAAAGCACTAAGTCCACTCTGCTGAGTGGTTGGTGTTAGGAAGGGCATCCAGCTGTAAAAATCCAGCCAGAACAGTCACAGAAGTCTGGTGCAGGCTTCAGCCTGGCCGGCTCTTGTGGTACTGTCCCACCCATGCTAGCATGGAAGATGGACGTTAAACAATGATGATGATGATGATGATGAGTAGAATGTGATTTATGAGAGATTTGGTTGCCATTTTGAGCCAGTTGAGCAATCATATGTTAAATAATTAAAAAAAACAACTTATCTGCTAATGAGCAATACTGTAACTTTCTGTCCCTCTGTCTTACACTTTCTGTACCATCTTATGTATGAACTAAGGCAGAGGAAGGAGTGAATTTGTTCATCATTTTACTGAGGTAGTTGCTTTTAGGAGCAATGACTTTTTAACTAAGGCAGTGAGGTTGATATGGGGAGGTGTTTTCAGTCACACACACATTTATATATTGATATGATCGTCTTAATAAGATTCAGTAATAACAAAAAAGAAAGAAATTAGCACATTATTCATGTCTCAATTTACTCAATTCAGAAATGTGTATCATTCCCATTGTAGCAATGCAAAACACTAGACTTCACAAATTTAATTTTCTACAACCAGGTAACCTGTACTCATGCAGAAGAATTGATATAAAAATATCTTAAATGGCTAGTAGTATTTCTTATGGCTTTTTACATGAGGGGTAGGGAAACTTTTTAGCATAGCGGGCAAAAATTTCCAATGAAAAAGGTCTCATATCTGTGTAAATCTTGTATATATCTATGTATAATTTGATATACATTAATAAAGATAAGTTTAACACATTAAATTAATGCATAACATCTTCTTTAATACTGCCACTGAATTTAGGATGTTTATATTACTTATGTGGTATTCTATATTTTTCAGTTAGAGTGTAGTCGGGTCTCAAGGGGATGGTACAAACCTAGTAATATGTGTTTTATAGTAAAAATAAAATTTCCATTCAAATGGCAATTACCGGATGATTTCTGTTCAAGTCTAACCATTTTAAGTCGTAGTGGAAATGCGACCTATATTGATAATAGGCATATGAATATTGTATAAATTTTATAATTGAAAATTTTATTATATTTTGTACATAGGAGTACATCAGTCTGTGGGCACAATAAAATATGCTCGTGGGCAGGGGTTTCCCCACCCCTGTGTTACATTCTGAGTTCAAAATTCTGCCAAGGTTAATTTTGCTTTCATCTCTGCAGGGTTGATAAAATAAAATATTAATCAAATACTGGTGTCAATCTGATCAACAACCCACAAATGCAATTTTCTGGTCTTGTGCATAATCATAATCATCATTGTCATCATTATTTTAACATCTACATTCCATGCTTGTGTGGGTTCAACATGATTTCTACAGCTGAATACCCTTCCTGTTGCCAAGCCTCACTGGATTCAAGTCCTGTCAGAGTGAACATTGCTTTTCAACATGTAGTCTTAGTCTAAGCATTACTGGTGTTGCAAATATGAATATTCCAATGGTAGATTAAGTAGGGTGTCAGCTAGACTAGTTGCATTTGTCCAAGGAGAGGAGATTGTAGGTATGATGGAGGGTACCACCTGTGAGGGAGGGGGGGTTCGGACAGAGAAACAGAGGAAACAAGCTCGTCCATATATACACACAAGCATGCACACAGACAGACAAAAACAAGCATGCATGCACACGTGCACACACACACACAGAGGAACAAGCACGCATGTACAGCCCATTAGCTTTCTCTTTCACTTTGATATGTCCATGGAAAATTACTGGGTAGTTGATGACAAATTTCTAGACAAAACGAAATGAAAGATAGCAGGTTGAGTAGGTGGGCAGCTAAGCTAGTTGCATTTGTCCCAGGAGAGAGAGAGAGAGAGAAAAAAAGAGAGTGAGTGCAGGTAATATAGAGGACAGTACCAGTGAGGAATGGAGAGGAGAGAAGAGATATCTGGTAATAGTGGTGGGAGGAAAGAGAGATTATCCGGTGTAGATGGTGGGAGGAGAGAGAGAGATAAAAATATCCGGTATTGGTGGTGGGGGCGGGAGCACCATGAACAATCAAGGTTTAATTTGGGGGAGATAGTAAAGTTAAATTAGCTTATGAAACTAGCAATTGATAAATGATATTCATTTAAAGTGTTCATGGCAGATGACAAATTAAACATCCAAAGAAATGAGAAATTATCTTAGCAAAATTATATGAAGAATTAAGGAGGAACAAAGGCTGAGAGAGAGAGATTAAGAAGTTATATATTGAGGGGTCAGTTTAAATGGTTAGCTTATGAAAGTAGCTGTTAGTAAATAATACATTTAAAAAAGTATTAATGGCGAATGAATGTATGAAAGATCGGGTCTCGTACTGATGCTAGAATTCAACACGTCTTGCAACATCATACTTAATCATCTCAAATTAACAATGAACCTGCCATGAGAAACAACAAAAAGAAACCATTTACTTACGAACATTATCAAGTTTTTCAATGTTTGGTAGAGTGCGGATTACAGTATTTCTATAGTTTTCTAGTTCAGATATTGGGTTTTTCTGTATCCACAATACTTTCAGGTTGGGTAGTTCTTTCAAATAGCAAAGTTCACCAAGAGTTGAAATATTGTTATTTCGGACATAAAGCTCTCGTAACTTTTTACAATTCTGGAAGTCTTTAATTGATTCAATAAAATTACTGCTGCAAAAGGCAAATTGATATGCTGTTAGTGTATTTTCTCTAAAAAAATTAAACATAGCCAGTATATTGGTTTAAAATAATTTGAACATATACTGATAGTATATGGTGTTAATATATATTTGTCTATACTTTTAAGAAACATCATCAATGTCTAATGAAAAGTTTGACAAGAAAACACAATTTACAAAACAAATTCATTTAATAATAAAGAGTGAAACATTTGTTAGACTTCAGGACATCACCATCATTATTATAACTTTAAAGTCCACTTTTTGATGCTTACATGGGTAAGAATTCATTGGGGTTCATATTTTTACTATCAGAAACTTTTCCAATTGCCAACCTTCACCTGTTTCCAAGTAAGGTAATATTTTCCCATGGCAGAACAAGTTTTCATGGAAGGTTGGGAATGAATGAAACTGCTTGTATGACAGTAACACTTGTTTACAACTGTGACATAGAGTAAAGGCCCCCTTCAGTCATGAATGACCATGAGATTACACTGAGAAAGTTCCCCTCTGAGGCACAATTCTGGGCAAAGTTCCTTATGGAAAACTAGCAGTTGCCCATGCATACCAGCCTCCCCTCTCCATGTCACTCATGTTATGAAAGGCAAAGGCCGAAACAGCTTGGCACCAGTGATGTCACAACTCATTTCTATAGCTGAGTGAACTGGAGCAATGTAAAATAAAATGTCTTGTTCAAGAACACAACACACAGTCCGGCCCAGGAATCAAACTCACTACCTCATGATTGTGAGCCTGACACTCTAACTACTGAGCCATGCACCTTCACTATCACATACTGGCAAGACAAGTAGACACAAATATACATATTCACACACACACATGCACGTGTGTCTATCAGATCCACTCAAAACATTTTGTTTACCCCAAGGCAACAGTTGAAGACACATGCCCAAGGTCGCACACGGAAGGACTGAATCTAAAACCATGTGGTTGGAAAGCAAGCTTCTTAACCACACAGCCATGCTGGCATCTACTGGAAAATATTTAGATGGCTTACACTGAGTACAAGAAACAGCCTATATAGATACCTGCCTGCCTATCTATGGAAGTATATATACTCATAATAATCTTATATCTATTTTACCATGCTTGCATGGTTAGGACAAGTGTCATTCAGTACAATCATATACCACTTGTTGCAATCTCTCAACATCTTCTTTAGGTTCAGCCTCCTGAAATCAGCCTTCACCATTTCTCCCTCTGACTAACTCTTGGTCTTTGTGCTATTGATTGCTCTTTTATTATAATAGCATTCAAATCTAGAATACATTATTGGAACATAAATTAACTCCAGTACTTGATTAATACATTATTTCATCGACTTTGGAAGGACGAAAGGTAAAATTGACCTCAGTAGTATTTGAACTCAGAACATAGGGACCATAACTAAATAGTGCTAATCTAATGATTCTAACGATCTATCACCAAACATAGGTGCAGGAGTGGCTATGTGGATAGGTGCAGAAGTGGCTGTGTGGTAAGAAACTGACTTCCCAACCACATGGTTCTGGGTTCAGTCCCGCTGTGTGACAATTTGGGCAAGTGTCTTCTCCTATAGCCTCGGGCCGACCAAAGCCTTGTGAGTGGATTTGGTAGACAGAAACTTAAAGAAGCCTGTCGTGTGCAGGTGACATGTAAAAACACCATTTGAGCATGGCTGTTGCTATTACCGCCTGACTGGCCCTCGTGCCAGTGGCACGTAAAAGCACCCACTACACTCTCGGAGTGGTTAGCATTAGGAAGGGCATCCAGCTGTAGAAACTCAGCCAGATCAGATTGGAGCCTGGTGCAGCCATCTGGCTCACTAGTCCCCAGTCAAACCGTCCAACCCATGCCAGCATGGAAAGCGGATGTTAAACGATGACAATGATGATATATGTATTTGTGTGTCTGTCCCCCACCCACCTCGCCCATTGCTTGACAACCGATGTTGGTGTGTTTACGTCCCCATAAAACTTAGTGGTTGGGGACAAGAGACCGATAAAATAAGTACTAGGTTTACAAAGAACAAGTCCTGGGGTCGATTTCTTCAATTAGAGGCAGTACTCCAGCATGGCTGCAGTCAAATGACTGAAATTAGTAAAAGAATAAACTAATATTAAATAATCTATTATAAACCTCTTTAAAGGCAGAGAGTGGGCAGAACTGTTAGCATGCTGGGCATAATGCTTAGCAGCATTTTGTCTGTCATGACATTCTGAGTTCAAATGCTGCTGAGGTTGACTTTGCTTTTCTCTCTTTTGGTTGAATACTGGGTTGAATACTGGTTGAATACTGGGTCAACATAATCGATTTAGCTCCACCTCTTGTGCCAAATTTGAAATCAATCTATTACCAATACCATCATCATTTTAATGTCCACTTTTTCATGCTTGCATGAGTTAGATGGAATTTGTGGAGGTGCAATGGCCTAGTGATTAGGGCAGCGGACTCATGGTTGTAGGATCGTGATTTTGATTCCCAGACTAGGTGTTGTGAGTGTTTATTGTGCGAAAACACCTAAAGCTCCACGAGGTTCCGGCAGGGGGTGGGGGTGTTGCTGGTGAACACTGCTGTATCCTTTCACCACAACTTCCTCTCACTCTTTCCTCTTGTTTCTGTTGTACCTGTATTTCAAAGGGCCAGCCTTGTCATGCTGAATCTCCCTGAGAACTACATAAAGGGTACACGTGTCTGTGGAGTGCTCAGTCACTTGTATGTTAATTTCCTGAGCAGGCTGTTCCGTTGATCGGATTAACTGGAACCATTGTCGTCACAACGAATGAAAAGTCACGAGATGGAATTTGTTAAGGTGGATTTTCTATGGCTGGATGCTCTTTCTGTCATCAGCCTCACCATGACCAGACATGTTTTCATGGAGGATTGAAAACAAAGGACACTGCTTGCATGACAGTGATACTTGATTACAACTATTACACAATGTCAAGACAAGGAGACAGTAACATACACACACACAAACACATACACATATATACATAT
This sequence comes from Octopus bimaculoides, assembly GCF_001194135.2. Lineage (NCBI taxonomy): Eukaryota > Metazoa > Mollusca > Cephalopoda > Octopoda > Octopodidae > Octopus > Octopus bimaculoides. Next base: position 87,065,374 of record NC_068983.1, read on the forward strand.
GTACACGACAGGCTTCTTTCAGTTTCTATCTATCAAATCCATTCACAAGGCTTTAGTTGGCCTGGGGTTACAGTTGAAGACACTTGCCCAAGGTGCTATGCAGTGAGACTGAACCTGGAACCATGTGATTGGGAATAAAAATTCTTATCACACAGCCATACCTGCATCTTAATATTAAATAATTGCTAATAAATATTAAATAACCTATATCAAATAAAATAGTAGTTAAAATGAACACACAGACCCTGTTGACTAATGGTAAACACAACCACAATAACGGGAGGCAACTGCCAAAAATAGACTGTTGAATCATAGTAGAGATCACTTGGCAACAAAGAGAGATCAGATTAGGACCATAATTAAGATAGATTAATTAAGACCAATTCATAACTGAGTCAGATTTCATCATCACTAAAAGATTATCAGCCAACAATAAATATATAGTCAAGGATGATAGACAATGTAAGTACTTTTAAATGACTCATCCTACTGCAACATGTTATTAACATGATTTAGCTCTTTCAACCTCAATTTTAATTTAATTAAAAAAACAACTTAACTTCTTTAAAAGAGAGAAAGTACAGTAAAATGTCTAGACAGTTAATTTACAAATAACAAGCAAAATAACAATCATGAATGTATATATATATATAAAAGGTTAAACTGCTCCAAACTATCTCTAGCCTATTTTTTTTGTTTTTACTTAATTTTTGTTTTAAATTTTATTTCAATCTTACCTAATGCTGCATACTTCCAAGTTTGCTAGTTTATTCATTACTGTAATGTCAGATAAATCACAAGACCTAAAAAAGAAAAAAAAAAAAAAAGAAATAATAATAACAACAACAATAATAATAAATGAAGAAACTTTCAAGATACTAAGATCTGGAAATAGAGGTAATTTGAATGTGGAGCCTAAAAACAGAAACAATTCTTATTATAGTAGGCAGATTAGGTATGATAAAAACACATTCAGACAAATACATAACAAAAACACCAGGACTTACAAGTATATATAACATACAGAAAATAGCACTACTAGGCACTGCACACATCCTATATAAAACACTTTCGATACAGTGAAAATAAGAGTACCACAACAAACCACAGTACATACCCAAGGTACACAGAGCTGTGCTTGGTAGTGCAGTGAAAGCACATGATAAAGATAAGATTACTGAATAATAATAATAAATGCCCAGATGCAATACCAGGCACTGGCTCTCATGGCTTCTGATGGAAGTGATATCAAGTATATGTTTTGTCTTAGTGTAAAAGAGAGGCTTGTCAGTTGTTTGACCTTAACTAGTTGAGCACGTCTCTTGGTGGTTGACAATATGTGCATCTCTGATTATGAGCAGAAGTAGTGGGGGAGCATCATAGCCATGTGTTGAGAGGAATTCTTTGGGGTTTGAATAATTTATCTCTGGAAACATGGGTATTTCATTCAACGTCCTTATTCAGGGTCCTTTTGAGTAGGATGGGCTACTAGACCTAAAGAAAATTCTAACAGGGCCCCATGTGCAAAGTTATGCACTGTTTATCTTGATATGAAATCACTATGTTGTGCACATATGGTTGTGATGCATGTGCCTGATGTACTTTTATCAGATGGGTACATTGGGCTTTGTATATTTGTACCCCAGTGTCACTTTGATGGCATGCACTGCTCTCTCACTCAATAATAATAATGATAATTTTAAATTTTGGCACAAAGCCAGCAGTTTTGGGGGAGGGGTAAGTCGATTACATCAACCTCAGTATTCAACTGGCACTTATTTTATCAATCCTGGTGGAATTTGAACTCAGAATGTAACCACCTACACTTTTTTCTGCAAAATAGGGGTAGCTTATCCTGTTCAGGCTATATTATTAGCATTATCCTGCGATTGAGAATTTAAAAATCACTTCTTTAACATTATATTAAACTATAATTAAATTACAACAGTTATTATAATCCACTCTGCATTGTTGTGCCATTCAAGACACATTATATTTCACAAACAATACACAATGCTTCTAGTGAACTACAATACTCTCTTAAAAATAATGTTTTTAGCATAGGTACAAGACCTGAAATTTGAAGGAAGGAGTAATTAGTCGATGATTGACAGGTACTTATTTTCTCAACCCTGAAAAAATGAAAGGCAAAGTTTATCTCAGTGGGATTTGAACTCAGAATGTTAAAGGCCAAATCAAATACCACAAAGTATTTTGTCTATATTCAAATGATTCTGCCACTCCCATGTCCCATATAATAATAATGATATAAAAAGCTGATAACTTCACTATCAAAATTCTTAAATTTTACATATATAAAAATACTAGACTACCTGTGACTCATTGGTTCAGCAGGAAACTCTGAGTTTCCCAGCAATGGAATTTTGTTTCCTGGAATTTTTCTTTTCCAGGTTATTTCAATGAATGTGACATTAAAAGGTTAGAGTTTCTTCCCTTTCAGGATGAAGTTAAATTCGAAACATTTTCCCATTATGCACCGTTTTGGGTATTTATACCCCGCAAACCCTGAATATCTCAATAACTGCTGCTCCAATTTAAGTATAACTTGTTTCATTAACATTTCAAGGTAAAGTCAATTCATAGTATTTTCCCATTATGCTCCAGTTTGGCTGGGTAACATTGCAAGCAAACAAACAAGATTCAAACTGACTTTTAATGTATTATAGATATGTTTGTCTTCCATTGTGCTACATTTTTTTTGTATTTCCTTTCATTTTATTCCAGATACATGATTTGCAATAATTACCTATAGCATATTTCAAGTTTGACAGTTGATGGAATTCCACTGTTCTAGAATCTCACAAGAAATCATCTTCAATCAATGAATATCTAATTTGTCTCTGGTATTTACGTCTTCTTTGGTTGCCATGGTTACAAACTAAAGGATTTAGCATCAGGAAAGCAATTAAGCCACTGCCAGCAATTTCATGTTCATTTTTTATTTTGGAAGAAAATAAATGAACACACACACACATATACATAGGAGAGAGAGAGAGAGAGAGAGAGAGAGAGAGAGAAAGAAAGAAATGGTAGTAGCTGCTCTCTCCAATGCTCATTCAGTGACCTTTTCTTTTTTCCTGTTACTGATATAAAACAGGAATGTATGGTTATGCAGTTCACAGGCATATGGCGTAGTGGTTAAGAGCGCGGGCTACTAACCCCAAGATTCCGAGTTCGATTCACCGCAGCGACCTGATTAATAATAGTAATAATAATAAAAAAATAATAATAGTAACATCGTTAGGAATGAGAACCCAGGTTCGAAATTTCCCCAAGACACCTGATGAAGGCTGGAGGGTATATCAGCCGAAACGTTGTGTTAACAACAAACAAGATGAGGAAAAATATCCGTCAAATGTAAATAATGTAAATTCTGTATGGTTATGCACTTACAAAGTTTGCTTTACACCAATATGATTCCTGGTTATGTCTCAATCTGTGACCTTTGGGCAAGTATCTTCTGCTATAATATGGAAACCCATCATATATCATCATCATCGTTTTACATCTGCTTTCCATGCTGGTATGAGTTGGATGGGTTATTGCCTCTTCCCTAGATGGGCTAGGAACTCATTTATAAGCTTCACTTTTGGCTTGGTTTTTACAGCCAGATGCTTTTTCTAATACTAACCATTCTACAGAGTATATTGGTTGCAGTCTGTCATAACAGGGGTTTTCAAACTGTGGTCCGCGGACCACAGGGGGTCCGTAAGGACAAGACAGGGGGTCCGTGGACAGCAAATACTTTTTATGGGCAATCTGATTTTATATATGTTTTTTAATCGAAATCTTTTAATTGACAATAAACCTATTTGTTAAATACTGTTAAATAAATAAATGTAAAAATGTTATTTTAAGCAAATATTTATGTATAAATTTCATAAGTGTTTATGCAATCCTCAGTTATAATGGCAGCATAGAAGTGTGATTGAGAAGAGTAGACAGTGACTGAGCATGAGCGCTAGAAGCAGAAGTGATAAAGGCAAGTACAAGAGAGACATGAGTGATAAGGGCAGGCAAACTAGAAAGACATGAGTGACAATGGCATGATGAATAAGAGAGTGATAATGGAGGTGGCGCTGAGTGAGAGGTGTGTTAGAGGGATGAGAGGCTGTCAAGGTAAAGCCTCAAATATAAAGGGGTCCGCAAGTCAAAAAGTTTGAAAACCCAGCACTAGAAAGGGTGTTAAAATGTTGACAAGGTTAAAGGATCCTCACAGCCCTACACTTAACAGTGTAATGGGTGTATTTCTATTGTTGTTCCAGCACCAGAGAGGATAGGGGTGAAAGACTGATGGATAGTAAGATGTGGATAAGTGGTGAGAGTGGATGTTAATACCAAATGGCCAGAAGGGGAGTGCAGGCAGTCCTTCAAGTAGATATTTCAATATGATGAGAGAGATAGTGTGTTAGAGATAAAAGAGAGAAGGGCAGAAGTGTTGGAAAGAGGATCTGACAGGTCCTGTGGCATTCATGGTAAACCAGATATACACTGCAATCCTCAGTTATAATGGCAGCATAGAAGTGTGATTGAGAAGAGTAGACAGTGACTGAGCATGAGCGCTAGAAGCAGAAGTGATAAAGGCAAGTACAAGAGAGACATGAGTGATAAGGGCAGGCAAACTAGAAAGACATGAGTGACAATGGCATGATGAATAAGAGAGTGATAATGGAGGTGGCGCTGAGTGAGAGGTGTGTTAGAGGGATGAGAGGCTGTCAAGTTCAGAGATGTAGCTTTGACAGTTCGTATATAAACATACATACAAGCATACACATATACATACATATACCTAAAGGTACATGCCTATATATACATATCATCATCATCATCGTTTAACGTCTGCTTTCCATGCTAGCATGGGTTGGACGATTTGACTGAGGACTGGTGAAACCGGATGGCAACATCAGGCTCCAATCTGATTTGGCAGAGTTTCTACAGCTGGATGCCCTTCCTAACGCCAACCACTCAGAGAGTGTAGTGGGTGCTTTTACGTGTCACCCGCACGAAGGCCAGTCAGGCGATATATATATGTATACATACAAATTTTCACATCTGTTTCACCATTCCTGGATATGTTGGTGTGTTTTCTCCCACACAAAGTATAGTGCCAGTCAATGTCATCTTCTCCATGAAATGCAACAACTTAAGATCTGTCAACATTACTTTTCCCTCAGGCCCCTTCTTCAGTAAATTGTATTTGTTTTAACTCTGTGAGCACATGTGTATGTGTGTGTGTGTGAATGTTTTCTCCATGTATTTTCACACTGACACCTTTTGAGCAAGAGTGCATTTGTTTATGTTACTAGTATACAACACGCTCAGCAGTTTTATGTGAAGGCCAGTGGAATAAAAATACCTTACTTGTAAAATGTTGGTAACTGGAAGAGTATCCAGTTGTAGAACTGCACTAATAAACCTCACCCAACCCATGCCAGCATGGAAAAAGTGGATGTAAATGATGATGTGATATACACATATACAAAGGGGTACTGAAAAGTTCTTGGCTTTAGGTAAAAGAAAATACAGGAGGATCAGTTAATTATGATTTTATTCAATATATTCACCTCTCAGATTCACACACTTACTGTAGCAGTCTTTCAGATTTTCTAAGCCCTGTAAAAGAACTCAGATGGTTGGGCCTTCAACCAGGCTTTTTGTGATACTCTGAAAGCCAGGAACTTTTCAGCCTCCCCCTCATACACATTTCAGAAGTATGTGGTTGAGGGAACATTGCCACTGTGTGGACATTGTCAGTTGGTGCTTTGTACTATAGTAGCAGGTTGGCCAATGCCTTGTGAGGGAAGTTTTGCATGGGTTCAGTCTCACTGCATGGTATTTTTGGCAAGTGTCTTCTACTATAGCCCTGGGCCAACCAAAGCCTTGGGAGTGGATTTGATTTGGTAGTAGAAATTTGAAAGAAGCCCATCATACACACACGTGTGTGTGTATATATATATATATATATATATATATATATATAAATACACACACAAAAATGTGTGTCAAGACATTATATGATGGCTGTAAATGAGCATTGTTCATTTCCGGTCTTCTGTGAAAAATATGTTTAGTTATGGAAAATATCATCTTGCTTGGAAACAGGAGAGGGTTGGGGATGGCATTCGACTATAAAAAATCTGCCTGAATGAATTCCATTTGGCCCATGCAAGCATAGAAAAGTGAATATTAAAAGATGATATATATATATAAAGAAGAGTTTGTTTATGTGTGTGTGCATATGTTCCTTATGCATTCAAAAACTTAGTTGCTGATTTTGACATATGGGGTATCAAAAGATTCAGTAATCTTTTGGCTACCAAATAAACTTTTCTTTTACATATTTGCATTACAAAAATTTAACATTATAATCTTTCTATAAGTCAACTATTGTAAACAACATTTTATACCATGACAATGTCACATTTCCTATACGAGTGTGTAGTGTGCTTGCATGTTCATTATGTACGTTAGGCTGATGACTGAGAAGTGTGAGTGTGTGTGAGGGTGTATGTGTCTGTCAGTATACATACATTTTTGTGATGACTGACACACATCTAAAGACAGCAACAGACACACAAAAGAACAGAGATAGGCCCGAGGTGTGCATGAATGTGTGTCTGACTTAGTATATATATGTGACTGTATAGCCCAACATTGAAACACCAATTTTAAAAGAGTTTAGTTTAGCTGCAGCCTAAACGCTGAAGGAACAACAACATTCACTTTGAAGTATCACTGTTTGGATTTTCCATTTCATCATGGAGAGTAGCAGTTTAAACAGCATTAAAGATTATCACTACTTATGTGCTAAAATATTATTCTGGTTTTTATAACCAACATAAAAATTTGGCTGATTTGACAGCACTCAGAAATACATCTGAAAAAAAAAATGTTATTCTGGTTATTATAACAAATTTGGAAACTTGGCAAAGTAGAAAGCCTTAGTGGCTCTTTCAATATAATTACAGAAATGTTATTCCAGTCCTTATAACCAGTTTGACGATAATGCTTTTTCAAGTCCTACCATCCTTATCATATTCCTGCTATGCTGCTTTAACAGTGTTAGTATTCAACGCCGCACAACATTTTTACTACGTTATAATTTATTCTACAGCCTTACGCAGTTAAAATATATAGTAAGTGATATCAAATTAATTTATACCTTGCTACATACATCCTTCAGCAAAGGTTTTCAATTACCATAAAAACCCATGTAATTTGTGCACCTATGTAATTTACACAGGTGATTTTCTGGATAAAAATTGTTAAAAAAAGCTTCTACTCATGTGAAATTCGCACCCAAAAGTTTTCAGAATTGCCAATATGGCCAGGGAAAAGGTTTCCAATTTAGTTGTATTTAGCATAATTTTACTTACTTATGATTAGATTGTATTAAATTTTCATTAAATAAAAATGATTTCTGTTTAACAGGTATCACATTGAAAGCGATTAAATTAAGAAGTGTTTGTATTGTTTCTAATAAACTTTATTTGACATTTCTTGCCCACAAGAGATTATGTCCAATTTTCTGTATGTCTTCTCAAATTATGATCACAGATGATAATTCTTATAAAAAAAGCTGATAAATACGCACAAGTGTTGCAAAATAAGTTTAATTACCAATTAAACATCAGCTTGGATGACACTTTACTCAACCGAAAGAGGCAGGTGATTGATCAAACTGATTATGTAAAACAGAATTCTGATTGGTCAAAAGTGTCTTCTTGTCTCAAGCTCTGATTTTCTGCCTATTATTGTTGGAACCTTTGATACAGAGTATCGAAATTTTAATCCCTTTCCCACTGCACCCTGTATATATATATATATCATCATCATCATCTTTTAATGCTTGTTTTCCATTTGACAAGGGCTAGCAAGCCAGAAAACTGAATTGAGCTCTACTGTCTGCCTTGGCATGGTATTATGGCTGGATGCCCTTCCTATGCCAACCATTTTACAGGGTGTATTGGGTGTTTTCTGCATGGCACCAGCAACATCAGGGTCATGAAGTAACTTGCAAAGCAAATATATATATATATATATATATGAGTGAATGAATGAATAAAGGAAAGTAACATTCAACACATTTGGTTGGAGTTATTTATGTTTAATAACCTTGACTCAGCTCCACATAACTTAAAGCTTTGTGGGCATGTCGGACATGTCTATCTTCTCAGATATTCAAAGAAAGAGTAAGGGTTTGAAAGAAATTTAAAATGGCTTCTAGGTGTTTAGGCCTTTATTGGTCAGCTCACGTCATGTGGTATTAATGCTATTAAAAAGTAACACTAGTTATTTTCTATATTTTTAGGTCCTCGTGTTCAGACAGAATGTTGGTGTCCTTTTGAAGATGTGGCATAGTAATGTTCAGCAACACCAGCTCCTTGTATTGGGTACCACACATGGTGAAGTAAGTTGTTGGCATGAAATAGTGGCTCAGTCACTGAACACTGGTGGCAGCAGTCTTTACATAGTACTAACCGTTATAGCTGATGTTGCATGACCAACATGGATAGCTTGTCATCTACACAGACTGCAGGAATTAGATATCCTGCCCTTGTGTGCAGGTGAGTTAGGCCTAGGGTAATATATCTGGGCTGTTAGCAACCAGAAGCTTGAAGTTCACAAACAGGGTGCACACACACACATCAGCATCATCATAATTGTTTAATATTCATTTTTTCTATGTTGGACAGAAGTCATTGAAGAAAGACTTGCTATGACTGAATGTCCTTTCTGTCACCAGCCCTCACTCATTCCTAAACAACTTGATAATTATCCATGGCCAGATATGCTTCAAGAAGACACACTCACAGACTGGGAATGAACCTGAGACCACATGGTTCGGAGCAAACTTCTTATCTACACAGCCACACCTTTATATATATATATATATATATATATATATATATATATATATATATAAAGTTATATGCAACTTGCTGTAATTCCTGAATGACACACCTAATGAAAAATTACCTTCACTCGTATAGTCACCATTCGCACAACTGATGCCTTTTTGTTAGAATCCTCTGCAAAAGATTGTGTAAGCTGTTCATTGTTTGATAAACCTTGCTTAGAAACAGGTAAGGGTTGGTGATAGGAAGGGCATCTGGTTTTACAAAAGTCTACCTTATGGACAGTGGACAGTAAACTGATGATGATAATGATGTATTATATATATCAATGACATATAACCCGAGACTTTTGGCAATATGCCATGCTTGAGAAGATGACCCATCAAGCCGATCAAACCAAGTGAAATCATAGTCATGACAGATACTGGTGTCATGCAACTGGCACCTGTACCAGTGGCATGTAACAGCACCCATTACATTCTTGGAGTGTTAGAAACCATGCCAAATCAGACTGGAGCTTGGTGTAGACCCTCAGCTTACTAACTCTGGTCAAACCATCCAACCCAATGGACGTTAAATGATGATGATAATGATGATATGCTTGCATGTTTATATCTGTGCAGTGAGAAGCAGTACAGTGAAACTTAAATATGCTGTAGTAACTCCCCATTACATTTTCACATTTTGTATCTTACAAGTACAATGAAATAAGTACCAGACAAAATACTGGTACTGAAATAATCAAATAAAACAATGACTGGAAGCAGCAGAATAACTGAAAAAAGAAAAGTTATTATGTAAATGACTGATTAAAATCTGAAGCCAAAGTTATGAATAGAAAATGAAATATCTAACTTCCAGTAACATCAACATTGAAGCTAAGCCATTTAATTACTGTCTTCAGCAGTAATAATAAGTTATTTCTATTTCAAAGATACCATCTACTTTATATTAAAGAATAAAAAGAAAGAAGAAAAGAAAAAACCTATTTGTGATGGTTAAACCTGCTTAAAATAGCAGTCAAATCTTCTACAGATTATACCTTATGGTACCCAATAATTCAGTCAAACCCTCAACTGGTACTTTATTTTATTGACGTCAAAAGAACAAGAGGCAAAGTTGATTTCGGTAGGATTTGAATGCAAAAAGCTGGAACAAAAATACCACATGGTATTTTGTTCTATGAACCCAGGACCACACATCGAATAAGAATACCTGTTGTTGATTGGCTTCTTTTATATTCTGTAGATTTCTTTATTGATTACGCTGTGGAGGATAATGTGCGTGCTATTTTAAATAGGGAATTTATCACTGATATTATGTATTTGAATGAACATTTACTATCTTCATATAAGCATATGCATATATATATATGTGTCTTTGGTGGAAACGAACAAAAGGATTGCCCAGATGATAGCCTATTTCCCAATGAAGTTGCAATGTGCTGTAGAATATAATGTTGGTGAATACGCAATTGAAGCAGTGAGTGATCTTAGGCTGGTGATTGTTGTGGTGTTACTGATGTAAGAACAGGTGTGGATGGCTTATACATGTAATGAGCTGAGCATACTTAAAAAGTATCTGGTTGGGTGTTGCTGGCAGTTAGAGATTTTCTAACTAAAAAGATTATGGAGATTTTAACAAAAATCTTTTTTGAAGGAGAGGTGGTGTTGGAAAGATCAGGGCAACTACAAGATCAGAAAGTAAGAGGGGAAAGGATAAGTGAGTGGTGGTATAGTTGATGGCCTGGGTCTGCTGGAATGTGAGATACACAACTAATCAAAAGGTACCCACAAATGAAGAGGTTCTTCAGTTTAAGAGTAAATTGATGTTGCATAACTGGTGAAATCAGCAGAATTGAGAGAATGGAATAGTGGACCTAGATCAGTGGTTCCCAAACTTTTTCAGGCTGCCACTCCCTTGGCACCTGGCCACATTCCTAGTGCCCCCCCCCCACCTCCTCATCACCACAAACATAGACCACTTTCTGCAGCAAATTCAAAACAAGTGTGCAGAAAAATAAAACTTAACCTAATTAACCTATTTTTTTTTAACACCCACTGACCCTTTTTGGTCACCCCATTATCACTCTGCTTTTCTTCAATGCCCTCCTGGATCTTTCCACAGTCTCCAGGGGGCAGTACCACCCACTTTGGGAAACACTGATCTAGAGTGTCAGTTACAGTAAGACTGAATTCTAGGGCATTATGAAATGAGTTAGTAAAAAGGATGAACTATCAAGTTGCTATATGGTTAGTGTGGTGATGTTCACATAGTTATTAGTGTAACAACTTCAAACTTCTGGATTGGATTCAATGAAACAGGCAAATACTACAATACACTATAGTGTTACATCATTACACAACATATGGACCAATGTAGAAGTCTCTTTGTGTTTTCTCAACATGCTAGAAATAACAGCTAAGACTCCTGATAATTACCCTCCTTAGAGTGGTACTGAGTTCTCTACACAAAAGACAGGATGGTCATGGATGGAATGCCTTTGAACATAGGTCTGCTCAATCAGAGAAGCTTTACAGCTAAAAACCAACAATACTACATAATACACAGTTTTATATTCATTTTTATGATGAGTGAAATGGTTTTTGTTGGAGTCATTAACATTCTACAATTGGAGATGTTTTGATTAACACCTCACTATATAAAACGATGCAATGAATCTGTTTTATGTTACTCAAGTAAAGTTTGATAAGCAATAGTAGTAACAAGAAGGTTTGAACTCTTTTCTGTGTGGTCAGTTGTCTAATACTTCAACCTCACAGCTTCCCACAGGATAGTAAACCTAATCCATCAACCTGTTAGCATTACCACCAGGCTATTATGTACTTTTAGTAGAGGTGACTCTGCTGACATCATTCAAACCAGATTTCCCGTCTGAGGATAACTTGATGCCTTGATGTACTGACTCCTACAGCGGCAACTCCTGATTATGGTTCCTGCAACACTTTTCACCCTTGGAAGCCCTGCAAAAATTTATGGGAACTTCCAAGAGAGGCTTCTACACAGTCATTCAACTTCAAATTATATCCTTTAATCTTATTTAATAAGAAAAGGAATATCAAATAATACTGTCCTAGAATTTAAAAAGGCAGATGAGGTTAAAATATAGGTTTAAAATATTTATGTATGAGTATTGCTTGTTCCTCCCCAGATTAAATGACGCCATTCTACATGCACGCGCACAAACACACACACACAAAATATTTGAAACAAATTCCTAAATGGTCGAGTAGTCTGACATACTTAATCTGAAGAATTTCTTCATCTCAATGAACAACTCAGGTTACTGTAGAAACATGAATCAAATGAAGTACAGAAGACTTCAAGCCATACGGATGAATTTAAGTCGGATTGTGCTGTTTCTGTTTTAATGTAGTCTTAAGAGAGACTGTTTTTTTTCCCTTCTATCAAATGCACAGACACATTTGTGATTTTTGATATAGATTAGCAAAGACAAAAATAAATATTATGAAAAGGAAATTAAAAAAATAAAATCTCACAAATACACACTGATAAAAATATCACACACAGACATGTATTTATTTATCAATCCCTCTCTCTATGAATGTATGTCTGTGTGTTTGTGAGTACATCATCAGTTGTGTACATCAGGTGATGAAGGATAGCAACAAGTGGCAAAAGGCCATGCTAAATAAGATCCACCCAACCCATAGCAGAATTATAAATTGAACATGATGAATTAACGATGATGATGACTCATAAGCATCAATATCTTATTTTGAAGTGATAACTACTATCATTAACACTACAACCACCACCATCATCAGTGACAACAAGCCAATGAGAGTACTGACATGGTTGTTTGATCTGGTAGCAATAGTAACTAAATCTCCCTCAAATCACATCCGATAGATTTAAATATGGAGAGCAGACAGTTCTTTTGTTTGAATTAATTATGAAAATAAAGAATTTAGTAAAATAACTCAGTCATTATTAAGCTGGGATCTGAAACAAATTAACATGGAATTTTGATGGAAGGCTTTAATTTAGATGCTTTTAATATAGGGAGTTTGTATCATGAATTCACTTTGCCAGAAATTTGGAAACGACATGCTGTACTGCTTGGCATACACACCGGAAGCTCCAATATGAACATTTCAGAGTGTTTGGGTGTCAATCTGAGGACATGTACTGAGAGTGATAAAAATCAAACATCTAGTCAACATCATGCTGTTTGGAGTGATCACTAGTGATCATGATGTTATACCTCCATTCATCGTCCCACACAGCCTCTGACTCAACATGGAAAGCCTACATCAAGTGTCCGGAGGAGGTAGTGCTGTCCTGGGTGAAGAGGGTGGCTGCTGGAAGACTATGTCTGGCAACAGGACTCTGCACCATGCCACACAAGTAGGAGAACCCAGTCATGGCTATCAGATAATTTCTATGACTTCAGTATTTCAAGATATTTTTATGTAATTTTGGTAAATATATCTGTAACGAGATGTCAATGTTATTTTCATTTTTGCGTAATTCAGATGACAGTTTATTCACCGCACCCTCTGTGTTTGTTTGCATATATATATATTGATAGTATCATACATATTACTTCGATATCATTATGGGTTTGTCAGATTCAACCCAGCTGACAGACCTTGTGGGTCTGTATCTTTCAAATCAAGAAAAGCTTTCCAAACTTTTCTGGTGGGCTCTATAGGGACGATGCACTCTTGGCAGTAAATAGTTTATCTAAACTGGAGACTGAGCAAACTAAGAAGTCATTAAGAAAATTTGTCTTGAATTTCTTTAATCTCAATATTGTATTTGAAACTGACATAAAAATCACCAACTTTTTAGACATCACACTTAATTTAAGCACTAAGTTATATTGCCCATGCAGCAAACAAAACCAGACATTAGAATATATAAATGTCTCTTCTAATCATCCGAAATTAACCATTGATAGTATTAGAATATCCAACTTATCAGCAAATGAGGAGATTTTTAAAGCACACGCACCAATTTATAATCAAACCCTAAAATTAAGCATGTTTCATGACAATATTTTCTACATCCCTGACACCAAACTCAAAACCAGATTATCTAATTTAACACTTCACAGTAATTCTGATACGACCAAAATGATCCCCTCCTTGAATTATAAACCTATAAGAAAACCTGTTGGTAACCATATTAAATTTTATAATTGCAATGCCAATAACTGTAACAAATATAGTCCCTCTATATCTGAACACTCTGATGGTTGAACACACTCTAAATCTAGGAAAGAACAAATTATTTGGTTTGCCCCACCATTTTCTCTCAGAGTCAAAAATCTACCAAAACAGTTCTTCAAAATTCTTAAACTAAATTTCCCCAAGCACCATAAATACTACCCTAATTCAATAAGCATTCTATAAAATTATCTTACTAGACTACACCTAATTTGGGTTCAATCATTGCATCTACAAACAGAAATATAATTCAACTCCAAACAGCTAAAAGTGTAGATCATTATAGGACACCCCATACAAGTCCAAATAATATTAATAAAACAAAAATTATAGATAGGAATGCAAAAGCATGTAATTGTAGGGCCCCTGAATTATGTCCGCTTGTGGATTTATGTCTATGCAAAAAGGTAATCTATAAATGTAGTGACAAACGATAAACATCAAGCTAGGGTAAACATAGGAATCACTAAAGACTTCAAAAAACGATATAGAATACATGTAAATTCCTTTAATAAGTCAAAGCATAGAAATTCTATGGTGTTAGCCAGGTACATACACAATTTAAAATTATAGAACATAAATTATACATTGTCTTGGTCAATCATAGATGAGGCCCCATCATACAAATACGATTACTGGCAGATGTCGATTGTGTATAAAAGAATCATACATTATCCTTCACATGTTTAATTCCACTGTTTTATTCATTCCTGCATCTATAGATACTATTCAACTTTCATGAGATGATTCAAATTTGAACCCACTTAGCAATATTTTCTATTGCACAACAATATATTGCCAATACAAATATAAATTTTAAGAAAGTCAGTAAACGATCTAATTTTTTTCCTATCAGCCCTCAAAAATTTCCATAATTTACATAGCTTTGTCTACTCTTCTATAAAGCATCAAATCATCTTATACCTAGTAAGGGACAAAATCCAAATCTAGTGTAAAACTATTTTTCCCTGATGATGGCGGCATTCTATGGAAATGAATCTTAAGATTCATATGTAATCTGCATGAATGTACTCCTGAAACAATCATTGGAACATCTTATTTTCCTCTAACATGTTACCCAAAACTCTTTTAATGCCTATTACTGTATGTATGTGTGCGTGTGTATGCATTTATGCATGTATGTATGTGTTTATGTATGAATGTATGTATGTATGCATGTTTGTTTACATACAGATAGTGAGCAAAATGAGACAGCAGAATAATTTCTCTCATAGTAATGAAAGATGAACCATACAAAAGATTTTTATTTTACTGAGCTGAACACTAAATATGTTATGTGTGAAGAAATACATATCATAATCATCATCCTTCAACATCCAGTTTCCATGTTAGCATGTGTTGGACTATATATATATAAATAAATATAAAATGTGTGTGTGTGTACATATATTGTTTTAACATCCATTTTGCCATGGTCACAAAGCCTCACGTGATCCCCATGTAAGGTAATATTTTTCTAAGACAAGACATGTTTTCATTGACTTGGAATGAAGGACACCACTTGCATGGCAATAACATTCATTTACAACTATCAAGCAAAGAGACAGTAAAATACACAACACCAGAGCATGCATCCATACATATTATGGGCTCTGAAATCCACTTTGGTCAGACTAGATTTATAGAAGACAAAGTGTCATGCACTGGAACTGAACCTGAAACCATGCAGTTGGGAAGCAAAAGTCTCACTACATAGCCATGTCTGTGTCAATATTTATATATAAAATAAACAAAAATTCAATCTAAGTAATAACAAACAAGCCTCAAAAGTGTGTAAAAATGCCATCAGAAAATGAATTCAAAAACCTCAATTATAATAAAACATCAGAACATAAAAAGTATAAAAACATAAAATTTAGCAATAAATGACAACATGTGTCATAATAAAAAAGCAAACTCAGAAAATTAAATAAGTGTAAGTTGGTCAAATAAAAAAAAATTGTTTACATAATTATAATAGGTATAATGAATTTTTAATTCGGTAATGACAGAATTGTCATTATCATAGATGTAATGGTACAGTAGTTACTGTTACAATGTAGAATTATAGCCACTAGTGGTATAATGACTTTTTATTCAGTAATAACATAGTTACCATTACAATAAGTGAATGAATTTTTACCTATTAATAAAGCCTTAATGAATTTAAAAATTGATGCTTATGACTGTTATCAAATATTTCATCAGCCAAAATGAAAGAGTTCCATATCTCTATGATACAGTTAGAAACGAGAACAAGAGTTGGTATATAAGAATGGACATATTAATCTTTGTATCTGTGAATATGCTGTAGGTGCAGACATAGTTAAGTTGGTGCATAAATGCTCAATTATTTATAATGTATCCTGTTTCCTGATTGAAATCTAAGCGTTATTTATAAGCAAGACTGTGGAATAGGAAAACAATTATTGGATTACTGGAGTTGGAGTCAGTGAAAATGTACCAACTCTAATTAAATGTAAATTGTTTTTTAAACTCTTTAGCATTAAAACCAGCCAAATCTAACCCAAATATTCTACCTATTTTATGCTCAGACTGAACAAATCCAGCCTCTTATACCTATCCTACAATGTGATTCTAAAACTAAACACATCATTGAAATCTTGAAACTACAATATAATGCATGGTCAGTTCAAAACAATATGAATATATAAGCATTACATCTAACAGAGTAATCTGAATGCTAAAGGGTTAAAGAGTAATTTCCAGTTTCAGATACTAATTTGCTTTTTTTCTTTTGCATTGAAAATAATTGGATCAAGATACCATATTTCTGTTGAAATACACTACCTTTGCTTTAGTTAATTTTGAAAAGAGAAAGAATTTATTAAAATAACTTTGTCATTTGGTGTTTGGAACAAATTTTGATGGAAGGTTTTAAAGTAGATCACCTTAAAACAAGAAGTTTGTATTATAGAATCTGGTGTGGTCTCAGATGGGTTGGGATCAAAAGGGCTTCTATAAAAAGGCATCCTCTAGAAGCAATACTGTTTTTTGATCTGGATTTTAAAAAATATAACTCTTATTCTTAAGATACAATGTTTCTTTATAAATTTTGCAGGGATAAACTTTTCAATCATTTACAATGTAATTTTTATTTCATTTCATGTCACAAATTTTATAATCAAACAATGTTTTAATCTCAAAAAGTAAGGTTTATGTACTTTATTTTTTATAGTTTATTATTCTTACATCCTTTAGATAAAAGTTAATTGAAAATTCTTTTTAAAGTTTTGTCTAATGCTTCATTATTTGTAACTTCCTTAATAAAAAAAATATATAAAAAGCCAAAATGGCAAAGTTAGTCTTTAAACTCAAATTTTAACAGATTAGGATTTTTAAATTAATGCAATGATTCACAATAACCATGGATGTTGTGCTTCTAGTCAATGTAGAAATATATAATTAGTCAAGTTACAAATTACAAATAGGAATTGGAATCGAAGGGTTTTGTGTACCAACTCCACAGCCCTATAAGGAAGTGAGATGTTTGAAACCAAAAAAGTGTTTATTGAAATATTTAAACTTTTCTACTAAGTTCTATGTTATGGAGACCAGAAAACTACAAAAAGAAATGAAAAGACTGAATATGTAAGTTTCATAGATGTGATAAAAAAACTGAATATTTTTGTTCTTGAAAGTGTTGAAGAAAAGACATATATGACTGTACGCTTTATTAATAGTTTTAGAAATAAGCTTACTAAATTTAAGATTGCTTTCAATAATAACTCTAAAGTTCCCTTGTAGTTTCATAAGGGTAACAAAGGTAACTGTGGAACAAACGTTATGGAAGAGAAATTTAGAACCAAAAAACAATAGCAACATATTTGTCAATGGAGAGCTTGAAAGCAGTTAATAGATCAAAGTTCAAACGAACTTAAGTCTCCTTTAAAGAAGGCTACAATTGAAATATTTTTCACATTTCATTTATATTTTAATATCATCAGTGTAAATGCTTAAATTTACATTTTTTTTTCACACATTTGTCAGCCTTATTTTCATAAATAAAATAAAAATAGTTCAATCACATTGGCTAGAAGTTACGGGCAATCGTTTAGGAAATTACGTTGCTTACATTGAAAGGTAATTTTGGAAAAAGCCCAACACTTTAGCAGAAACATTAACTGTTGATTGGAGCCTAACAAGACAGTGTGAATGGTATAATCAAATGCTTTTGAGAGATTTAGGTAGGTAACATGTGAAAATAGAATGAGGGTTATTGATCTCTGAAACTGCAGTGCTGTAGTTTTCAATCATGTTTACAACAGAAGTATATTCTTTTTGACTAATTTCAAGCTGGGAAGTGTTTAACCCATTACCTCCCATAATTCTATTAACTGGAATTTTTTATGAAACTTTGATTTCTAGCATAAAACAGCCCTAGAAACACGCTGGAATGATCAAAATAACATTTCAAATAGAAATAAGCGAGATATTGGGTGAACAATTAGCAAACCTCATTTGAATATAAGAGAAATATACCTAGTAGATATAGCAAAAAGGTTAGATATGTGTAAATATTGACAGATAATCATGAAATTTGTAATTTTTAAGTGATCTCATATGAGATCACTGGTAGGTAATGGGTTAACATTGTTTTGATGCAAAATAACTTTAAATAAATGACAGCAAGCACATATTAGTAATATAAGGTAGTAATTTTTAATATCCAAATGGGAATCATGTTCACAAACAAAGGAATGACAATACAATTTTCCAAGTATCTCCCAGAGCCCAGAATTTTTCTAGCTTAAAGCCTTACTAAGTGCAGAACTGAAGAGCTTAATGAATATAGGTAAAATATCATGTAGACCAGAAACATATTTCACTTTTTAAATTTTTGATAGCATCAAATATATCAGAAACATCGACATTATATGTTATTCTGACAAGCAGTATTTTGTGATCAAATACTGTCAGAACACTATTGAAAATAGAAGCAAAGTACTAGATTTTGTAGATGGCGCAGGTGTGGTTTATTTGAGTTTCTTATTTACATAACATTGAAAAACAAAACTGTCAGAATCTTCAGATTTTAACACAGAGATTTACTTTTTGTTTTCAAAGCTATTTCCTTATCATTGAACTAAGTTTCATGCTATAAATTTTGCACTTTTGATTGTTAGAAGCAGACAGATTAATCTTAAACTGTTTCCAGAGATTATTTATGCGTAAAATATTGGTTTCAAATTTTGACACAAGGCCAGCAATTTCGGGAGATGGGGTAAACTGATTGCATCAACCATAGTGTTCAACTGATTTTTAATTTATCAACCCTGAAATGATGAAAGGCAAAGTCGACCTTGGCAAAATTTGAACTCAGAACACAGACAGATGAAATGCCATTAAGCATTTTACCTGGCATGATAACAGTTCTGCCAGCTCGTTGCCTTATTTATGTATAAAATATTGACTTATAATTAACCTTGCTGCTATTTTGAGAAGTTAAACTTTATGTCTTGAAATGTGTCTATCATTTAAGTGATGTAAGTATATCAAATTTCAAATTGATATAAGAACTGACAACTTTAGATGATAGTCAACTAAGATATTACTGATCTTGTGATTTTCATATTTTTATGAGACATAGCAGTGTGTCTTATGAAGTCTGTTTCACAGTCATATGTAAGGATATATATATATATATAAAGGTAAAGTTTCCTTCTTGAGCCATACCAACTCATAAGGACAAGTTTCCACAACCTAACTATCATGAGTCCAATACCTTAACTACTAAGCCATGTGCTTCCACACACACACACACATACATACAGAGTGCAATAGGTAAATTGTCACTATTTTATACTTTTAATTATGCGTTTGTTTTTTGATTTTGTTGACTACACAGTATAGTGGGGTCAGTTGGACACCGTCTGTGAAATAAACAGCACCATGACACAATTCACTCTGCCAAAAATTTGGAAACTACATGCTGTACTGCTTGGCATTGGCGCCGGAAGCTCCAATATGAATATTTCAGAGTGTTTGGGTGTTAATCTGAGGACATGTACTGAGAGTGATAAAAATCAAACATCCACTCAACATCATGGTGTTTGGAGCAATCACTAGTGATAGCAACATTATGCTTCCATTTATCTTCCCACATGGAGGCCTACATCAAGTGCCTGGAAGAGGTAGTTCTGCCCTGAGTAAAGAGGGTGGCTGCTGGAAGACCCTATGTAGGCAACAGAATTCTGCACCATGCTACACAAGCAGGAGAATGCAGTCATAGCTATCAGATAATTATGACGACCACATCACCCCTAATCCTAACTCCCCAGACTGCAACCCCTTTGATTATAATTTGTGGAGCGCAGTTGAGCAAGAGACTAACAAAAATCCTTGTAACACAAAAGATGACCTGAAGGCAAGGATTATGGCAGCATTCACCAACTTAAACAAGGAGACTGTCTAGAAGAGTTGCAAGAGATTCTGAAGTCGTCTGGAGGCCGTGGTTGAAGTCAATGGCGATTTTATAGAATAAATTTACTCTTTAGTATTTCAAGATATTTTTAGGTAATTTTGGTAAATATATCTGTTAAAATGAGATGTCAGTGTTATTTTCATTTTTATGTAATTTAGACGACAGTTTATTCACTGCACCCCATATATTATATGTAAGGATCTTGTACTAAATTCTTGAACCAATCCAATGTGAGTGAAATTAGGTTGATGGTAATTGTGGTGAAGTCTATCAGATCAGCTATATTTGTTCTTCCAGGCTCAATTCAAAATCTAGTTTAATGTCACTACCTTATCCCTTGATGCCTTTAGTGAATTCTACTCTATGAGGAGCATTAAGGCCAGGCCTCTTGTGTGAAGTGATGCTTTGATGCACTGAACCTAAAGCAGCAATCCATCAGTTGTGGTTTACTCCTCCAATCTCCCTCCTTTACTAGTCTCAGAGATCATGCAAAAATGTAATGGACACTTCCATTCCACCTTTAAGTCAAGAAAAAAGGAAAACACATTCCTCCAAATTTACAAAAATTATTTCGGAGGTGAAAAGTGAGGGGAGTTTCGGAAAATTCACACATGTCGACTTTGTTTTCTCATAACTCCCAGAAAAACGTGTATTTTTTTTTTTTACTGAAAATTTCTATAAATACCTTTAAGATGGTGTAGAATATGATTATACAGGAATTTAATGTGGAAAAAAAGAAGAAAAAATGTAGGCACGCATACATAGATACTGACACAAACCACACACATACACACACACACAACGAAACTAGAAATTTTATTACATCCATCTCGAATTATCACTACCTTATGAAGAATGAAAAGGGCAAAGAACTGAGTGGTTGTTTTCACTGTGAAAGAATTCCGTGTCCCAAAATTTTAATTTGTTTACATTTTTTAACCCCTCCCCCACATTCGTGCCCCTTTCTCGATAAATGTTCAGTATTGCATCTGTCTCGTAAAAACAGCAAAATAACGCACAAAACAAAAAGTAACGACAAAAAGCATGTCTAGACATAAAATACTGACAATTGTGTTTGTAACCTGAATGCTCGTTTGGTTGGAATTAATGTCATTTCTTTCTTCTATGAAGATGAGTCTTATACAAGATGTGTATATATCAGTATTTGTAAATAAGTTCGCAAATAATCAGGACAGAAGCATACATAGGGAATAGTTTGTCGTCAGTTATATCAGAAGAGTTGTGATGGTGATGGTGAGAATCATATAAGTTTGGATTAGTATGAATCATTTTTGAGACAAACAGACAACCGATAATCTGATAGGCGGGAGTATAGTATTATATATACACACACACACACACCATTGTCTCTTTATCTTGTGTCAAGTTTCAAGTATAATTGCGTAATGTATGAACATGTTTTAGCAATTAAAGTCATCACCCGCCTGTCTACACACCAAGTATATTTCAATGAAGAAATACTGTATTCATATACGTGTATGCAAATATTAATTTAGAGAGATGTTATGTTTATGTTCATACGTAACGACGTTTGTAAATCAGGTCCAGTAAATGAGTTAAAATCTGATCGTATAATCTTCGTCGTGATTATTCATCAGTTGATAAAAGGCGGTGGAGGGCACCAACTAAATAGTTGAATTAAATAGTTATGATTGTATAGCCTCAAGTCAAACTTAGTCACAAAAACATTGCAGCCGTGACCATCCTATCTCAGACTACATTTTCGAATGTGTCATTTAAGTGGTTAAGGGAGATTTGGCTGATATTTCTACGAGGGCGAGCGATCACGTAGATGCTCTCTTGCTGGTTCGTAGTGTGACAACTGAAGTATTAAGTTACAGAGCACTGTCTATATTTTATATATGTATAGACATTTTTTTTCTCTCAAAGAAATAGGAATGGACCCAAAAGCTGGATAAAATTGATATGTGCGTGTACATATATATATATATACACATACGCAATTTTTGTTTCCAATCGAAACAGAAAATACATGTAGTTTATTTATATTCATTAAAAATAATCTAATTCCTTATATATATATATATATATATATGTATGTATGTATGTATATAAGAAATGTAACCGACATCAAATTAAGAGAAGAGTATCTTTAAATAAAAAACATCCATTTGAAATAAAACAAAATTCGAGAGAGAGAAATAGAATGAAATCTAAGAACCATTATTCCCATAAGTAGAATGGTAATTGATTCCAGGTTCTCCCAAGAACTAACTGTTTACTAACAAATATCTTTCATTTACAAAGAAAACAACGAAATAAAAATTTACCAGAGATTTAAACGTTCTACAGCAGCTAATGATTTCACATTGGAAGATTTCAAAACCATTTCTTCTGTTAAAACTCTCCCACCTATGAGTGGTTTTTCCCGAAGGAAAGTTGTATCAATAGGTGCAATACAACACGGGTACATGCTGCTTTCCATTGTTTCCCTCACTGTCACAGAAACACTCTGCCAATACTCGAGCTATCACATAAACATTTGCCCCGGTAATCCACTTAATGCAAAAATAGTCTTTGTAAAATAAACATAATATATAAACTAAACATTAATTATTAATTATTCCTAAAATTTAAAAATATTTTAATAAATCGTGATTATTTAGAAGAAAATAGTTAGAGTTTAAGAATTGTGAAATATATGAAACATTTATTTACTTATTTAGTATTATTGTTGTTATTCACTGCGGATCTGTAACGGCGGTTAATTTAAACCTGTTAATATTTATTAAAGAAAATGAATTCACCATTCCGAAATATTTGTACATTATTTCTTCTACATTATAATTATCTTAAAATATATTAAAAAAATACATTTCTTTTATACTTATAAAAAGTATCATATACACAAATATGCATATCTTTAAAGATACCAAAATTCATGAAGAAGGGAAGGATATTATACAATCTCTAAAAAATCGAAAATGTAAAGAAGTCTATGCGCAACTTAAGGTACGTGATATTTAATTTCAGTATTGTATGACTTGTACGTTAAATCAGTGTAGTAGTGCAATGTATTGAAGAAAATACAGCACAAAATCTATAAATAAAGCTTATTGCTATGATGCAACTTTGTCAGTTATTATTTTAAAATGCTGAATTTAAATCTCACGAGATCAACTTTACCTTTAATTTATCGGAGATCGATAAAATAATGTACCAGTCTAAATGCTGGGGTTGATATAAATTGACTATACCCTCCCCTAAATTTGAGGTCTTGTTCCTTTTGTAAGAAATCAATATTTTAAAATGCCTAATAAAACTAGGTTAATATCAGGGGTCTGCAGAATAAAAATTTCTTACAAGATTTGTTTTGATTTATATCAAGTTTAACTCAGAAAATTTAATTTGAATAATAATAGCAATAATAATAATAATAATAATGTATTTTACTAACTACAAGTTTCAAATTTTGGCACAAGACCATCATTTTAGCGGAATGGATAGCCGATTACTTCAATCCCAATTGCTTGCCTGGTACTTATTTTATCGACTCCGCAATTGTAAAAGGCAGAGCGCCTCGATCGTACTTGATAAGTATGATCTTGTGGGATGAAAGAATAATAGAAAGTTATTTGAATTTGTGAGAACGAAGCTACTGTAAACAATTACACAGTCTGGAATAAAGTACAAATCTAATTGAACATACATAAATGTGTTACTATTTTGATTGTAACACATTTTCACTTGCGATAGCATGAAAAATGTATTAGTTTCACATGGATGGAAAAAAAACCCTGAATTCAATGTCTGAGGTGAATAATTAGATCTTTTTCCGTTTGAGTTATAATTCGATTAAAAAAATATATATATTTAGATTAATTAATTTGATTGTTTACAGTAATTTGGTGATTAAAGTTTGAAAGTTGTTGATAGAATAAATATGGCATTTAGTATTAATAAAATAATATTAAAAATAATACCGTTTTTTTGCAATAATCCATTCCATACTTTGGAGAAGATTGATGTGTTTGGGAAAGGTATTTTGTAAAATGGACGCGAGTAACTTCTAAATATATTTTTATTATAATATTGGGACTGCAATTGAGCTAGCCTTAACGAACATTTTATTAAGAGATTTAGGAGATTTAATTCTATATTTGAAATATTTCAGGGAAAGACTTCCTCCCGTCCCCCATCATTTTCTAGCAAATTATTGTTTAAAAAAAATTTTTTTTGCCAAAATCCTACGTTTTCGGGTAATTTTTCAGATTAATACCCGCACGATTACCTAACCCTAACCCTAAAACCATAACATTAACCCTAAACCTGTAACCCTAACACTAACCCTAATCCTAACCCTAACCCTAACACTAAACCCTAACCCTAACCCTAAACTCTAAACCCTAAACCCTAAAACCGTAACCCTGACCCTAAAACCGTAACCCTAACACTAACCCTAATCCTAACCCTAACACTAACCCTAAACCCTGACCCTAAAACCGTAACCCTAACACTAACCCTAATCCTAACCCTAACACTAACACTAACCCTAAACCCTAACCCTAAACTCTAAACCCTAACTCTAAACTCTAAACCCTAACCCTAAAACCCTAATCCTGACCCTAAAACCCTAATCCTAACACACTAGTGGAAATCGTGCGGGTGTTAATCTGAAAAATTACGCGTTTTTGGATACGAAGATTCCGGAAAAATCGTAATTTTGAAATTTTTTGCCACCCCTATCCCCATTTCTTCATTTTTCACTTTTTTCCATAGACCAAACCCTAAAACCATAATTTACGTATTTTTCCGCATATTTTGAAAAAAAAAATTTCTGAAAAAAGTTTAAAATGAATTTAGGTAGTGGGGGTAGGGGTAATTTGAAAATGCCGATTTTTGCCAATTTTTTTGCAGATTCGTATTCTCCGTAGCCAAAAACAGGGATTTGTGTAGAAAAAAAAAGTTAAATAAGAAAAAGGGGGTGTCTTTTGGGGGGAGGGATACAAAAGGAAGTCTTGCCTATTTCAGCTTTCGGACACCATAGAATTTTTTTGCAGATTCTGCATTTTTAACCTTTTTCAGAAATTTTTTACTGGGTATATAGTTATAACCATTACCAACATTAGAGTAGTGAAATTTCTTTAGAATGACTGACAAAATAAAAAAGATGATATTGATATTATATCCCTTGCAGTCAGAAAGTTACTTTCTTATCAACTGTTCACTGACCATGTAATGTCACCTTCATAGTCATATCGATGAGTTTTTCGGTGCAGTCTGTTTAATTACATCGTCTTATGGCTTTTCAAATTTCTGTATTGATGATATCGACGACTTTGATACCCATTTGTCCAAGGAAGAGTGAGATGTTGTATTCCTGGGGTTGTTTTTGAACAGTTGTTCTTCGAAGTCCCATACCTCATGAATAAGGAAAATAGAATGGAAGTGGGGAAAGTAAAAATAAAAACCGAAGTTTTTTGAAAAGAATACTTAAAAAATGCCCTTTTCCTTTCCCATAAGGCACAGGACTTTGAGAGATATTATTATTAGGTCATCTTTGCCTTTCATCCTTTTGGGGTCAATAAATTGAGTACCAATGAAACACTGGGAGTCAATGTAATCGACTAGTCCCCTCCCCACAAATTTCAGTCCTTGTGACTTTAGTAGAAAAGATTATTATTAAGGCAGCGAGCTGGCAGAATCGTTAGCACACTGGATGAAATGTTTTGCGGTCTTTTACTCGTCACTACGTTCTGAGTTCAAATTCTGTCGAGGTTGACTTTGCCTTTTGTCCTTTTTAGGGTCAATAAATTAAGTACCAGTGAAACACTGGGTTTGATGTAATCGACTAGTCCCTTCCCCCAAAATTTCAGGCCTTATGCCTTATAGAAAGTATTATTATTAAATTGGTCAAGAGCAAGGGACTGTACCCAAGACCAGTATGATTGACATTTCTTGGAAAGAAGGCATGAGTGTAGTGCTTAGTGGGTCCTGGAGGTAGACTGTTTAAAATATGAGTGGTGGATCAGCAAGCTTCAAGTAGAAGAGAGTATTGTTGTAGTGATAAAAAGTTAGAGAGAGAGAGAGCGGATAGTATGTCTGTGAACCAGAAATTGGAATGAGTTGATGAGCAACTTCATCTCTTCAGTTAAGTAGTTAGTCTTCTTTGGATGTAGTTTAGAAAGTCTGTGTGCATAGCAACAGCACTATCCCAGATATGCTAGCAGTACTCTATTGTGGTTTCCACCTGAACTTTAGAGACTTAGCTGGTGTGGGTAGAAATATTTTCTAGTTCTGAAAAGTAAGGCTAGTATTTAGGTTAAGGTCTTTGCTACATTGTGTGTATGCGTTCACTTGGAGAGATACACAGAGTTGGAAAGGCCTTAACATTTGTAGCAACCTGGAGGATTCTTGTTTTTAAGTTCACGCAGTGAAAAGCTCTATCAATAGTGCCAGTAGTTTAGCCAAGTCAACAAAATCTTTTCCTTTTTGTGTCTAAAACTGTTGTATTTCATTCACTGTATATATATCAATAAAACAATCTTGTACTCCACCACCTTTTAAACATGAATACCATGCAATTTGAACCCTCAGAATTTTTAATTTTAGCTCCTCCCCTGTTTCAGTGTGTCATATCAATGTTTACAATTGTTTTGTAGGACTACTTATTGCAGTCATCAGAGTCATCCAATGACACCACCTTGAAATACTACGGTCATTTTGTTGTCTCTGTCCTTCGTACGTCAGTGACCAGCATCAAAGAAGATGGCCCTCAGCTTACCTTGTTGTCTATTGTGGATCTCAGCTATAATTACTTCAAGAAGCTTCAGAAACATATCAAACTCACTGATCCCTGTTTCATCTCTAAAATATTCCATGTGGTTCTGGCATGTATTACAAAAGTGGTAAGTGGTTTTGTTATATACTTTATAATAAGAGAGATAAGGTGTCTGTTTATATACACAAAGAGTGGAGAGGGATGAAGGTAGTATATTCCATTGGATTTGCAACATCAGTGTGCATGATTGACAAAGCACAACCGTTGAGAGCAAAGTTAAGCATAAGAGGAATTAAATGTGGCATGCAGGAGAGGAGAATGTGTTGGTCTGGACATGTGATGCGTATGAATTAAGAGAGCTGTATAAAGAAGTGCCTGTCACTGAAAGTGGATGGTACCTGTGGAAAAGGGAGACCCAAGAAGACATGGAATGAAGTGGTGAGGACCAATCTTAAGATGTTTGGCAATATGAAGTTCAAGAGAAGACCTGCCCATGTCAGTGAAACAGAGTGATAGAAGTGTTATGTCCTAGCCACATGTAACAATAAACTTTTCACACACCCTACCCCAAGAAACCGAACTACATCTCCTCTTCTAAACTACATCTTTCTCTTCTTCACATTTCCGCTTCATAAACTATGATTGTCTCACTCCTCTTCCCTACCCTCACTGCCCTGCTCACTGTATCACTGCTTTCCCTTGCTCTTCCTTCTGGCTGAGTAGCAATGTATCTCCTCTACTGCTCTTATTCTTGATCACTCTCTCTCTCCTTCTCTTGCTTTTCCCTTTCTCTGGGTAACCAAGTATCTCCTTTACATCAGCACACCTGTTTCTGTCCTCTTTCTCTTCCCTCTCTCTTCCTCCCACCTCTATCTCTCAGTAACCATGTACCTCCTCTATAGGAAGACACCTATTTCTGCCTCTCTATTTCTGTCACACTCTAACCTTTCATCATCTGACATCAGATCACCTCCTCCAGTGCTCCCTCCATTATAGCAAGAAACCTATTTCTATCTCTGTCACACTATAACCTTTCATCTGACACAAAATCCCTTCCTCCAATGCCCCCGCCCCTCTCAAAATTCCTTGTTTTGTGAGTTACTTGATGACCCTGCCAGTGCTGGTACCACGTAAAAAGCAACCAGTCCACACTGTAAAGTCGTTGGCATTTGGAAGGGCATCCAACTGTAAAAATCATTCCAAAACTGACCTTGACTGTACTAGTGCTACATGAAAAGTACTGAGTCCATTCTGCAGAATGGTTGGTGTTAGGAAGGGTATCCAGCTATAAAAACCCTGCCAAAACAGACACAGTAGCCTGGGGTAGTCTTCAACCTGGCTGGCTCCTGTCAACTGTTCTACTTATGCATGCGTGGAAGACAGACGTTTCATGATATTGATATATAAATACTGTGACTCGAACTGGAATTGTCTCAGCGGCATGGGAGGTAATTCAAACTTGTAAAAATGTTCAGCTGGAAATAGTGTTGCTTGATCATATGGAATGTTGTTATGGTACTCTATGTCTTTCTTGGACTTGTTCTCAACTGGAATCATGTTATCACATTCATTATACCTGTGAGTGCTAACTTGAAAGATGAACTGATTGCCTGTGTTAAAAAGTAAATAGAGAAATCGTGTAGTGGGGAGGCAGTTATTTGTCTTTTTTTCTTATGTCTTATAAATTAACATTGCTCTCCTCACGACCTCTCAACCAGTTCAGGTTAAAAGAAGATTGGTTAGTTAACTCCCTGAAACATTTGACTGTTTTCATTTCATTTGTTTGCTTTAGATATTCTGTATATCTCTGCCCCCCCCTCCCCATTTCATTTGAATGATGTAAAAAGTTGAGAGACATGCTTGCATCACTTTGGTTTAGTTGACTTTTACAGTTTGACAATATTCTGGTATTTAGAATATGTGACATGATAGGATGGGGTGGGGGCTATTGTAAAACCATTCAAGAAATCTCATACGAAGGGGGCCAGCGAAACTTGCAAGGTGTGAAGCAGTTATAGTTACAGTTTGGTGGATATTCAATAAGAGACTATTATTGACAAGATCTGTATTTGGAGCATGAGCCATCACAGTGATATATTGAAGTAGATCAGGAAGATAAGAAACAAAAGGAAGTGAGCAGAAAATTAAGGTGTAGATCAGATTGTTAGAAACCAAGTTTAGTTAGAGGTCCCAGGAATGTATATGTACCTTTCAATATCATAACACTGTTATTAACAGTATGTATGGGTGTAATAATTCTTTCTAATTTTGGCACAAGGCCAGTAATTTCAAGGAGAAGGGATTTGTTGATACTATCAACCCCAGTACTTGACCGATACTTTATTTTATTAATTCTGAAGAATAAAAAGCAAAGTTGATCTTAGCAGTATTTGAACTCAGAACATAAAGAGCCAGAACAAGTGCCCTTAAGCTTTTTGCCCGACCCACTAATGATTCTGCTAGCTTCCTCCCTTAGGTATGAATACAATAATCAAAACATAATAAGAAATGCAAACTCATTGGTAACATTGTTGTTCTGTTTAAAGAATAAACACCTCTTGAAAGGCAAATTCCTATTCTTCTTCTCTGAGACACAGTTCTCTCATATATTTCTAAACCATTTCTGATGTCCTGGCTACTCTGTATTCCAACTTCTTTCTGTCAATGTGCTTAGGTAAAATTCATTCTCCTAACTACCATATTTATTCATGTATATACACTTTTTTTTCTAGATTTTTAGACTTAAATATTAGAGACAGGCCTCACTAGAGCTGGTGCCATTTGAAAAGCACTCAGTTCATTTTGTAATGTGATTGGCATCAGGAAAGACATTCAGCCATATAAACCATGCCAAAACAGACAGTGGAGCTTGGTGCAGTCCTCTGGCTTGCCAGTTCCTGTCATGTCATCCAACCCATGCCAGCATGGAAAACGGACATTAAATGATGATGATGCATAGTACATGAGAACAAATTGTTACCCATTGTTTCTCAATCATGTTGCCATATTCAGGATTGAATGACTTAAAATTAGTTATGTATATCTATTGTCCAAGCTAACTGATATGCAATTAAGAAACACGGTCACTCTAATGATGTTATATTTTTCTGTAGTAGTGGTAATATATTAAATATTTGGTACAACTGGACATGAGGAATTACTGTCATCAACCTTCAGAACAGAAAGCCAGAATGTAATATTTCCAATATCAAAAATACTACTTGAATAATTTAGTAAGATTAAATTAATAAATAATCAATATGGATAATTCTTGGATATTATCTTTATTGAAATGTGAATATACTCTTTAAAAAAACTTCAAAGATAAATATTTAAGTACTGTAATTATTATAATGAACTGTCATATACATTATTTTAAAAAGAATGAAAATATTTGATAATGATGGAAGTTTAATAGAAATGTTTACATTTTGCATTATCTTCTATACACGTTGACTTTAAAGTAGATACATTTTTATAGCCTACCCCAGTAAAGTTCAAAGATCACATTTGAATTTGCTTATTGTTTTATAGATTTGTGAACTTCCTCAATGCAATTATCATAAATCTGCTAAAATAGTTCATATTCTATACATCATTATACTAAAAGTAAAACAGTGCATATAATATGCAGTTTTATCTTTGCCTCATTGAAAACTTCAAGGAATTTTTTTGGAAATGGTCAAATTTGCAGATTTTCTAAAAACAATGAAATGACAGGAAAAGTGAATGGATGTTGGATTTATTGATTTATTGTAAATCCATTGCAGTATTTATCTTCGTGTTTTTGTTTCTATGTTTTAAAAGTTTTATTTGATTTGATTTTTGTCTTTGGATTTTATTTCTGGTTTTCTTATTTTGAAAATACTATTAGGTTGCAAATCAACTAAACTGTTTTCTTTTTTCTGTTTTAGGTTGATTATGTTGACTATGTCTTAAAATTCTCAGAATTATTCTACACTGAGTTGATTGAATTAAAATCTACCAACCAGGATGTGTCTACTTTAATTAAATCTCCCTATCTACTGAATTTTGCTGTCAAGCTTGAAATGCAGAAGGAGTTTACAAATTTTCAATTGACACTCAGAATCCGACATATGGCATTGAAATTATTAACTTTGAATAATCAGAACATTTCTTTATTAGTTTCGGAGTTAGGTCGAACTTTTGAAAGATATCGTAAGCAAAACAATGGGAATAGTACTGACATTATAAACTGCGAATCTGCAGAAATTTGGGACAGTATTCTAAAGTGTGTTCATTCATCATTGCTCTCTGAACAAGCACCAAACAAATTTTTAACTGATGTTCTAGAATTACACATACACCATGCACGTTTTATCTATTTTTATGGTAAACACTACCACAATTCTAAGGCTAATTTTAGGAAAATTCAATCATTTCTTCAACAATACACAAAGAAAGGTGATAACTTATTAAAAGGTTTAACTTGTTTATGTGATGCCATCTTGTTATTACAACAAAATGGGACAAAGGACTTTGATATTAACTTCTTATTTAACTGCATTGAAAATGTAAACAGTAAACTTAAAGGTGTAACCATTGAGACCAATTTCAATTCAAACTTAAGTAATTTAATTATTGATGCCTATGGAATATTTATTGATTGCTTCTCTCAGTGGGAGCCTTTTAAGACTGGTCAGCTTGAGAAAAATATGTTTCTCACAGTAGTAGAATTACTGGATATGAGTGTTTCTGTACTTCACAGAAGGCCTGATGAGGCTGAGAATAATAATGCAAACCGGACAGGAAAATATAATGTGTTCCTACGTAATACATATGTTGTCTACATGGAGGTTTTGTATAGCCTCATAAAAACAGGTAAGTCTATGTGACTATTGCTTTTCATAAAGAAATATTCTCAGTTCAAATCTTTGAAGTTAATGAAATATATATATTTCCCTTTCTGACAAATCTTGGTTCTGTCCCATTATGAGAGATACTTATTCAGGTTATTATCATGTATTAAGATGTCATCTTTAAACCTTTAAAGCTAACTTTTCTGAAACAGAGCAAAATAAAGACTGGAGCCATAATTTTTTTCTTGTTTTGAAGATGATGCTGAAGAGTGGTTGCATGAAGCAGAAAGGGTTGCCAGAATATACTTTTCTGAAGTAACACATTTGTATGATGTTACAAAAAAGATTCTAGAGAAGCATCTTATCTTTATAGGTGAGTATTTAGCTTTTCAGGAAATAATCTTAAATATTTACTATAAAAACTAATGTTTCTCTTAAATATTTGTTGAAAGGGAAATATCCATGTTTGTTGATAGCTAGTGGAAGCTGCTCATATATTCCAATAAATCATACACTTTGAGCTAAGTATAACAGTGGCAGATCTTGAATTATCTAATGCCTGCAAGATTGAATAGACATTTACACAATATATACAATATATGGACAGATGGGAATGCTATTTCAATCAGCTTCTATTGCTATTATGGATGAATGTTTTGAGGCCAAAAAATCAATATTTTTTATATTTTGCTATTTTGTCACATTATCTTGTGAAATTATGGCCTCTTTGCTATAATTACATTATCATCATCGTCTAACATCTACTTTCCATGCTGGGATGGGTTGGATGGTTTGATATGGAACTGGCTAGCAGAGAGCTGTCTTGACTCCAGCTGTCTGTTGAGGCATGGTTTCTATGACTGGGTGCCCTTTCTAATACCAACCAGTTAACAGAGTGTGCTGGGTGCTTTTTAAATGGCACCTGCACCTGAAAGGACAAATCTCTATGTGTGGAAGACAGCAATTTTACTTATCTTGATGTGTCTTATCAAGTACTGCAAATCGCCACATCTTCCGGTCCCATGTCATTTTCCTCAGTAAGGCCTAGCATCTGAAGATCTTTTGCAATAATAATATTTACCATTTTTACAGTTGGTTATATTTCAAATTTGGAAGATTTTGATTCTTTTCTGATTTTTATAACTAAATTTAGCAAATAAAGAACAAATCTCCTTAAGTTTGTTTTTTTCTGGCATATATATATAGAATTAGCATTACTAATTTATTTGCATACATTTATCTTTTCCTTTGTTATTTTAATAACTAGACTAGTATTATGAAGACTAAATTTTAAAACCATTTTGTAGTTTAGATTTTGAATTTGAAATTGGTATGCAAACAAGAAAGTGTTTTGTACAAGTTTGGGACTTAAGACAGAACAGAAAAAATGTGAATTGGGAAGCTAGATATATTAGGTTGATATAAGTAAAGGTAGTGTGTAGCCAGGTGGTTTGCAGGAGCAGAAACTACTATAGTAAAGGTAGAGGCGGGAAAGACCACTCATATGGCCTAGAAGTTGCAGCCTGTAGGTGAGTGAGTTTAAGCCAATCAG
Source organism: Octopus bimaculoides (assembly GCF_001194135.2). Classification (NCBI taxonomy): domain Eukaryota; kingdom Metazoa; phylum Mollusca; class Cephalopoda; order Octopoda; family Octopodidae; genus Octopus; species Octopus bimaculoides. The sequence continues at coordinate 87,099,049 of NC_068983.1, forward strand.
CTGTTTTTCTTATGGCCTGGACATTTGCGATTACTTTTTACTTGTTTCAGTCATTGAACTGTGGTCATGCTGGAACACAACCTTGAAGGGTTTTAGTCGAACAAATTGAAACCCAGTACATATATTTTTAAAATCTGGTACTTACTGTATTGCTGAACTGCTATGTGAGAAGGACATAAACAAACCAACTCTGATTGTCTAGTAGTGGACTGGGGACAAGCGTGCACACGCACACAAGACATTGATCAGCCAGGGTATTGTGAAGTGGGGCTGAACCTGAAACCACATGGTTGCAAAACAAGTTTCTTAACTACACAGCAATAATTTTGTTTTGATTTTGTTTGGAACATTTGCTTGCAAAGCAGCAGCAGTAGCATCACTATGCCACACATATCTGAGAACAATAGAAAATTGTGGATCACACTTCTGTTTTGTAGATGGTCTGCAACAGATCAGAGCTGAAGTATTTTCTGATTGTGAAGACAAAGCAGTGTTTAGGTTGCAGTTTTAACAATAAACAGTGTTATACATGTATGGTGACCCTTAGTGATCATCAGAGCTTATGACTTAACATCTGTAGCAGAAGGGTTGGGAGTTAGCTGTTTTGTTCATGTGAAATACATGATTGTAGTGATTTGGTCTTAATATTGCTGAAGGTAACTTAGTTGTAATGCATCTCCTGAAGATTGTTAATGAAGTTATAATCATTGTCTTCATCATCTTTGTTTAATGTCCGTTTTCCATGCTGGTATGAGTTGGACGGTTTGACAGGAGCTGTCCAGACTCCAGTTGTTTGTTGTGGCATGGTTTCTATGGCTGGCGCCCTTCCTAATGCCAACCACTTTACACAGTGTGCTGGGTGCTTTTTATGTTGCATTTATGCAACATCAGCATGAGTGCATTTTACGTGGCAATGGCACCTGTAAAGGACAAGCCTGTATGTATGGATGACTTAGCTTGATGCCTTTTCTCAAGTACAGCAAATCACCACAACTCCCGAACCCTTGTCATTTCCTCAGTGAGACCCAGCATCCGAAGATCCTTTCTCATTACTTCATCCCACATCTTTTTGAGTTTATCCCTTCCACAGATTCCCTCAACAATTAGAGATCGGCACTTTTTTACACAATTGTCCTCATCCATATGCATTCTCTGGAAATTTGGTGCAAGGTATCTTGGTTGTGTAGGTGTCTGTATGTATGTTTGGAAGGTTAAGAACTGAAGCATGGTATTGTTTAATTAAAAATGTGTGTGTGTGGTTAGATGTAAGAGTGAAAAAGTTCTTAATGTACAGAAGGAACAAAATGTAAGATGTAACTGAGTTTTGTGGTACACTAAAATTGATAGCTTGTGGGTTGGAGAGACTCATGTTGTGCCAGAGCAGTCTGACAAGACACTTCTGATCCAAGAAATGAAATTTAAATGGAACCTGTATAGATAAAACAATTTTGTTATTGTTGATTCTTTTCATCTAGGACAATGGTTGAGAAATTTTGGCCGTTTTTGTTACATTAATGGTTATAACGAGCCTGGAATAGGCTTCTATGAGCTATCAATTGAGCTGTTGAGTATTCAGGAGACTTATGGAGAGAATGTTGAGCAGGTAAGTCACTGAGTTGTCATCATTTTAACATACACTTCTTCCATGTTTGCATTGGTCAGATGGGATTTGTTGAGGTTGATTTCCTTCCTGATGCCCACTCTCTCACCAAGCTTCCACTTGTTTCCAAGCAAGGTAATATTTCCTCATGATCAGACACTTTCACAAAAGTTTGGAAATGAACCACACTGCTTGATGATGGTGATATTTGTATACACTAATGTGATGTCAAGACAAAGAGACCAAGACACACATGTGCATGTGCACATACACACACATCAGGTTCCTTTCTGTTTCTGTCTATCAGATTCTCTCACAAGGCTTTGGTTGGCCTTGCGCTATATTAGAAGACACTTGTCCTAGAGTCACATTGTTGGGAAGCAAACTTCTTAATCACACAGCCATGCCTGCATCTATTTAATTCATTTACAACTATTTACTTAGTCATTTTCCTCAAATATTTGTAATTAACTTGTCATTTAAGTTCACATCACATAGCAGAAGGATGGAAATATATTTTCATTGCTAGTATCATGGTAAAATAATTTACTGATTTAAACCTGGCTTCATCAAGATTTGCTGAAAAGAAAATGCAGAGGCTTTTACTGTTCACTCCCTGCTTTACTGGTTTTGCTTAGTTTGCAAAGCAGCAGATTTTAAATAAGATTATAGATCTTTAATTGATATAGAAGATAATATTTATAACACTGTGTAGTTCAACTGCTGAAATATTATTAAAAAATATCTGAGTGCAGGAATTAAGCTTAAAGCTCATTCATCTGATCTTAGAATTTCAGGTAATCTTTGAATACCATAAATTTATTCTACTTAAATAAAGAAATATCAATGTAATACATTTTTAATGTTTAAACTTTTGTTATGTTGTTTAGTTTTTATAAATTATTTTCCATGGGAAAATTTATATGCTTAATTATACCCCCAAGAATATATTGCATGTAATCTTTACTTTTTTTCAGAGCTATATAAAGACCTATGAGTATCTTGCTGAATTCTGCAAAAGATGTGGAAACTGGGAAAAAGCATTAAAAACTGTCATAAGTTGTTTATGTATCAACACAGATGCAGCGATGGTTGCAGCTTTGAAAATGTGGATACGCATAAAAAAAGAATATAATAAAGACTCAGACCTAACTAATAAGTATGTAATTTTGGCTATTAAGTTCATTATCATTATTATTTTTATGTCCATTTTCCATGTTGGCATGGGTTGGATTGATCTTCTGCGCAGTGCCTCATCACTTGATGCAATATGTTTCATGTCCTTCATTAAGTTCAGCATCCTGAAATCAGCTGTCACTACTTTTTCCATGTCTTCCTTGATATTCTTTTGCAGGTTCCTTTCACTTAAATTACTTGGTTCTTCTTTACCCAGCTGTTATCACATGTCCATAGCAGTGCAGCTTTCCTTGCACATTTCATATGATTGTGCCGGTGGTACGTAAAAAGCACTATCCGAATGTGATCGATGCCAAGCCCGCCCGACTGGCTCTGATGCTGGTAGCACGTAAAAAGTACCCCCTGACTGGCTCCTGTGTCGGTGGCACGTAAAAAGCACTATCCAAGCGTGATCAATGCCAGGCCCGCCTGACTGGCTCTTGTGCCAGTGGCACATAAAAAGCACCCACTACACTCTCGGAGTGGTTGGCGTTAGGAAGGGCATCCAGCTGTAGAAACATTGCCAGATCAGATTGGAGCCTGGTGCAGCCGCTGGCCCTTCAGACTTCTTTCAAACTGTCAAAACCATGCCAGCATGGAAAATGGACGTTAAATGATGATGATGACCTCTTATGCTCAATTTTTATCTCAGCTTATGCTTTGTCTTTCATGTATACTAACATTACACATTCAATTGAGCATGCTTACTCCATTTTCTTCGAGCCCTTACATGTCCTCTCCATTCAGTGCCCACATTTTGCTTTCATTACACCTTGTACATTTGTGTCATACAATCTATCCTCATCCAGAGAAAGTCCTTTTTACCATCAGAAGTTATAACTTTCTAAGTGTTTTCCATCCTGTTCTTATTCTACCTATTATGCTTTTAGAGCACCCACCTTCACTACTTATTGAGTCATTATTGAGAGAACCTTTCAGTTACTTCTATTGAGCCTACTGAGCATTTGAAAGAATTTATTTCACTAGTGCTCTTAATGTTTACTTATGTGCATCTGTTACATCAAAGTTTTCTTTGTCAGCCTGTCTATGATCCCACTAGACTTAGTTTACATTGTGTATAAAACTACAGCTGTCACTCATTAATGAGTCTGACAGTGTTGAATGTACTATGCTTCTGCTAATTGTCTTAGGTATTGATGGAGTTGTGAGCAGACATAGATTCCCTGTCATCCCATTCTGTCTTTGATTCCAGCAGTACATTCAAGATATGGCAGCTAATGGGAGAGAGGTGTACCAGCATTCAGTTTGTACTCATTTGAGATACTTTGCTCAAGGACACAACATACTGCTTAATCCAAGAGTTGAACCCATGAGCTTATGGTTATAAGTCCACTCCCCTATTCACTAAGTCAAGCCCTTTCACACATTGGCTACGCTGTATTGAATTCCTATCTACTCTTTTTCTGCATATCAAGCATAGTCACTTCCTATATAGCAGAAGAATCTAGTCTTTCTTATTTCTTTATTGCCCACAAGGGGCTAAACATAGAGGGGACAAACAAGGACAGACAAAGGGATTAAGTCAATTACATCGACTCCAGTGTGTAACTGGTACTTAATTTATCAACCCCAAAAGGAATTTGAACTCAGAACGTAATGGCAGATGAAATACCGCTAAGCATTTCGCCTCGTGTGCTAACGTTTCTGCCAGCTCGCTGCCTTTAATCTAGTCTTTCTTGCTAAGTAAAGCATTTGTGTTTTGCTTGGGTTATATTGATATCTCTTGGTTCTAGGCTTTACTTCCATGTTTAGCATTTCCTCCTTGCATTGTCACTTTATTCAAGATGCATATGTGTGGGTTTCCATACTTACAACAGGAACTGAATGGTACAATTGGAAGTAGAGACAACCATTGTAATAACATATGCAACCACAATATATTCTGAACTGTAATTAAACAGTTGAGTTGAATAAATTCTTGCATGGTGCCTTACTCTTATCTTCACAATATAATCATTCCTGGATATGCACAAGAGGAGCACGACCAAAATGTAAATGGATTTCTGAAGGTCATTAGGTGGAGACACCTAACAGTTAACAACTCAAAAACTGTGGATCTGTTCAATGTCCTTGGATACTGTGTGGGGAAGGGTATCATTAAGCCATACTATGAGAACTTCCACCTCTAGAAAATTTGTGGTCCTTAAGAAGGGCACTTAGAATGTTTGCATATTGTGCCAAGTGGATCAGTGGGTTCTCTGATAAAATTCAATGGAGAAGCATTGAGATCATTGTTGTGTACAGCAACAAATACTACACCCCATGAATGTAACTTTGCATTCCAATACTGCTTTTCCCATGAAAATTTACTGTCTTCCTGGTTAATTACTCCTTGACCAGTACACCTCAGAACTTCATGAAGTGCAAATGTACTTTTTTTTAACATATATTGTTGGATCCTATTTCAGTTCTCAGTATAGATGCTAATTTTAATTGAAGCTCTATTTCTTTTAGAACTTTGAAGACATATGTTGAAGAAAATGTTGGAGCATCAGACAAAACCAAAATAAATTTGAATCAACTTCTAGAAAAAGAATGGCAGATGTATCAATCTTCCAGGTTTGGAAAATTTTGTTGTTTATTAATATAAAATTATTTACTTTTTATGTTTTGTATTTATCTATTCCATATTGGTACAGATAGATAGTTATGCAAATTTGAAATTCTCTGGTCACAACTTAATCATTGGTTACTTTGTTAGCAATTACTCATGTTTTAACTTTTTGTTTTTTCTCTGAAAAGAAATTCAAGTATTCTTGAAACATTTTGGTCATATTCAGTTTACAAAGTTTTCAAATGAAGTTGAAGATGATTGGTTTTGTATGCAAAATCTAAAAGAGCCCTGCATTTTAATGATGGTTTAGTGGGAAATATATTGGATATCTGTGTAAGTTTGAATCCACTGCAGGCATTTCATTGTGTTTCTTAGCTGTTGGGGAATGATGCCAGATCATTTGGAAATGTTAATAGTCTTGTGTTCTGTTCAGGTAATATTTATCTTTTATATTTCAAGACAAGTGATCAGAGTTAAGCACTGACTCTTGACAGTCTCTCAGTGTTGAGGTGGCATTTACATAGTCATTTAATGTCTGCTTTCCATGCTGATATGGGTTGGATAGTTTGACAGAACTAGAAAGCTGTGGAGCTCCAGTGTCATCATTAGCATGGTTTCTATGGTTGGATGCCCTTCTTAATGCCAACCACATCACAGAGTGTACTTGGTGCTTTTTTCATGTCACTGGCACCAGTGAGGTTGCCCTATAAAAAAAGAGCAGGGGAAAAAGCTCCCACTACTAAGAAGTATTTGGGAGAGGAAGCTGGAGGTGGGTGGCTTTATACTAAGTGCTAGAAGTCTAAAGCATGATAAAGGGACAAGCACAGGTGTCTTGCAATAGAGGAGATACATAGCTGAAGAAGATAAAAGGAAGGTAGTGATGGGGGTGCTAGAGCAAACACTCAAGAAACAAGAAGGTGAGCATCAGAGAGGACATGGCCACTGGGTCATGGGAGGGAATGAGAGTGGATGCTTTCTTTTTCATACATTTATGAAAATTATTGATGATGAGCTAATTTTCTGTTTTAATTTTACTAAACATTACTTGTTTCTTTTACAGTCTATTCAAATAGAAGTTAAAAAGAAAAATAGTTGTTGTTTTGTGTAGCACCACATCAATTCTGATGGAGCAGACTTATTGCATGTAGTTAGTCGAACAATTAGGTATGATCTGCAGATCTAAAGCCTTGGATATGCTATTCCTTCATCTAGTTGAGAACTGTACTGAATATCATTACATGCAATGGTTAATAGTATGTAAGATGTTTGTGTTAATGGTGTATATACTGTTTATATAACATTCAGAAAGTAGAGTGTTAGGGAGATATTTATTCACTTAGAGTTTTGACTAAAAAGCATTTTATACTAAATTCCACAATATTTGAATTTTATCCCATATAAATATTAGTTAGGCATTGGTATCAGTCATCTTTGGTCTATCCTGACACAAAAGAGCTTTGTTAGTAATAGTCCTGTTATTGTTGTTTACCCTCAGTCAAACTTGAATAAGTAAACTTATGATCAAAAGCATTTCAACCATGACCATCTTGTCTTTCTTTGTTTTTGATGCATATCTG
>NC_068983.1:87108476-87129272 GCF_001194135.2 Octopus bimaculoides
CTAGTTCAGAGACTCTGAAGGGCCATGAGCACTACCTTCCCTCCCAATTAAAAATATGCTTGATTTGAGTCTACAGAGACTTGAAATCCCAAATAGTCTAATTGCTGATCATGTACTCTCATAAATTTAGCTTTAACCCTTTTGATACCAACTTGTATGAGACTGCACTTGGTTCTATGATACAAACTTTCTGTTTTAAATTGATCTAAGTTAAAACTTTCTCTCAAAGTTTCGTGTCAATTCCTGTTCCAAGCACCAGCTTAATAATGACTGAATTAATTATTAAATTCTTCATTATTTTCAAAATTAATTGGAACAAAAGAAATATAGTAATGAAAGGGTTAATTCAAAGCAAAGTGGAATTAATAGTAGGACTATTAACTCCTCTTAACATCCTATTGAAAATTTTGTAAGTCAAAAGTTGACCCAATCCCATTATGATTCTATTACAGAAATGAATGTTAGAAGATGAGGTTAGAGTCTTTTAGATTAGTGAGTTCCTCATTACTTTCAAAATTGTATGATTCTTGTGATATTGTGCATTTCAGGACTGGCTGACTGATGTACCCTTATGTGGAATTGTGTTGTTTGAAAAATTAAGTGTTAATGTTGTCATGTACAAAATGGATTGTGTTACAGATTAGATTATAAACTATGTATAAGATGTTGTTATAAGACAAGAGAAATGTATTGTTTTGTTTGTCCTCTGATAGAAACAAAAGTTAAGTTGGGGTGAAATATGAAGGTTTTGTGCACTTTAAAACTCATAAACATACTCAAGTGGTTCATGTATTTTGTACACATTCTGTGATCAATGTGATCACGAGTCATAAATTGAAATTTGATACCCATACCCACTATTGCTATGTTTTTTCCTTTACTCAGATGCGGTAAAGATTACCTTCTTGAAGCTATTGAATTGATGACGCCACTGTTTCCATCTGCTTCCTCAAAGGAGAAAATTCTGTTTGGTCAAGCTAATCTTTTACTTTATATATTTGAACATGAAGACTTCTGCCAAAAGGTTATTGTCGCATTCAATTTTTTATTCAGTTAACAAAAAAAAACTATTAGTTTTTTTAATCTTTTTAGTCATTTTTAAAATATTTAATGTCAGTTATTTTAATTTTATATTTTGTAATCAAAGAATAATTACTCAAATACTTACTGAACATACATAAGGAGTTACAATTCTTCTTTTTCTTTTAATTAAGAATTATTTTATGAATGAGTCACACTCTTATATGAAATGTTTAAGCTAAACTCTTTCTGTGTAGAAATTATTATCCATTAATATTATTATTATTATTAATAAGGCATTGGATGATTGACAAAGTTGTTAGAGCAGTGGATAATATGCTTTACAGTATTTATTCCAGCTTTTATGATCTGAGTTCAAATCTCACCAAAGTTGACTTTGTATGTATGAGTTATGTTCTGAGATCAATTTAATCATCTATCACCACCGTATTTAATTTCTGGCCTTGTGCCTGTGTTAGAAATAATTGTTATAATTATTACAAGTAGATTGGTAGAATCATTAAAGTGCCAATTAACACCCTACCCTCAAAACTGTTGGTTTTGTGCCTTTACTGGAAATTATAACAAGATGTGGATGGCAGTAATAGTAGAGATGGACAAAATGCCTTGTAGTATCTAATTACTACACTTTATGTTCTGAATTTAAATCTTGCTTAGATCCACTTTACCTTTTATATTCCAGTGTCAATAAAATAACTACTAGCTGAGCAAACAAAGGATCATCTGTTTATTTTCTCAATATGTTAGATATAGTAACTAACTTACCCTTCAAGTTATACCCTACCATCTTAAATAGGGACATGACGTATTGGATCTCTTAGAAGAAATGGGATTATCATGATTGCTAATTCTTTGCTTATAGGTGTGCTGGATCAGGACTGACCTGGGGCTAAATGATAACAAATAACTATCAGTCAAGTACTAGAGAGAGCATAATTGATTAGACCCTGCACTTGTTTTCTTAAATTGCATGTTGAATTGTGTCTTATTAAAAGATTGGTCATCATTGTCTTAATTTTACATCTGTTTTTCCAAGCTGGCATCAGTAGGATGGGTTCATTTTACTCAGCACCATTTTACTTGTAAAGACCCCTCATCATCTCTTTTGTGAGGCCTAGTATTCTTAGATCAAACCTCGTCACTAAGTTGAGGTTTGATTACATCTTGTATATGCTCTTTCCACTTTCATCATTTATGTTAGTTGGTTGTGTATATAATTTTTCTTTTGTTGTTTGTAAAGATAAACATTAGAGTAGTTGAGTTTTATTGATAAATAAGATATTTCAGTTTTGTATGAGTTTTTAAAATGTTATTTATACTCAATTTCTTTTATTGTAAAAGATTTAAGTAAGGATATTGTGAGATATTCTTCTGTGATCAATGTGATCCTTTAAGTAAGGATATTGTGAGATAACTGGATATTCTTCTTTTTCTTACTGCTGCTATTAAATGCTTGTAATTATGAATTTTAAATTTTCTTTATTTCTATTCTTCAAAGAGTTTATATTAACCTGAATTAATTTTTTTTTACTTTCAGTGTGCTAAAGGTTTCAAATCTGATGATGAAAATATTGAAGTGGACAAGGTTTCAGAAGAGAATCAATTTCAGCTTAGTCTAAAGAGGGAATTTGATCTAATGGAGAAACTGGAATTATTTTTGGAAATATTTGAGAAATTATTTGGTGATAAGAAGACATTTGATGACATGCCAGCTATACAAATTACACAAATTCTACAAACTCTTCTTCTTGCCAATTCTATTTACACCTTAACTCTCAAGGTAAGGTCTACATACATACATACGTATGTATGTATGTATATTAAAGTAACACACTTGGTCGTGTTAACAAAGGGGTGTGGGTTTGACTCCCATGTGGATAGGAAAGCCTTCTTTTTTCTGTCGAGGGCTTATATGCCCCTTTATTATACTATTTTCCTTAGTCATTGCATGGTGATCGCCAGAAGCTTTAAGTTTATATAAAAGTACCATTATTATTATTTACAGGATTGTAAATCATGGCGCTATAATAAAAAAAACCATTTGCTCTGAAAGCATGTATATATATATATATATATATATATATATATATACACACACACACACACACGTGCACATGCACTCACACACATTGTGTGTGTGTGTGTGTGTGTGTGTGTGTGTATATTTTAGTCAATCAAATTCCAACAAAGTTTGATTTTCATATTTTTGTATTTTTTACAATTTTACAATATTACATATTACAATAATATGAGTACTTTCATGCTTTTTGTAATCTTCAGGTTTATGCAGTAACAGTTATTAACAGACAGTTGTGCTTCATGACAACTTATCAGTTGTGAAGGACAACTGTCTGTTAAAACTGTCATTGCATAAGCATGAAAGTACTTGTATTATTGTAAAATTGTAAAAAATACAAAAATAAAATGTAAAAATCAGATATGTTGGAATTTGATTGACTACTATATTTATCTATACACACCATCATCCTCATTTAACATCAGTCTTCCATGCTGGTATTGGATGGGTAGTTTGGCAGATGAGAAGCCGCAGAGCTGCATCAGGCTCCGATTGTCTGTTTTGGCATGGTTTCTATGTCTGGATGTCCTTCCTAATGCCACTTTGTTGTGTGTGTGTGCTGGGTGCTTTTTATGTGACATCAGCACAAATGCTTTTTGCATGACACCAGCATAGGTACTTTTTATGTGGCACCAGTACCAGTGGGATCGCCAAGCAGCTTTTAAAACAACAGGCCATTTAGCTGAGAAAGGGAGTGAAACTGAGGGAAGAAACTGTGTGTGCCAGGTGGGAGGTTAGTGTATAATAGGGCAGTATAGTTGTCTTACTATTGAGGAGACACTTGATTACCCCAATAGGATAAGGAAGGTGGGAGAGAGAGAGAGAGAAATGGATGGTGTTGGAGATGTATTGGGGTCTCCCTACAGGGAACAGGAAGAGGGAGTATAAGTGGTACAGAGGGGATAGTGGAGGATGGTGAGAGAAAGTAGAGTGGCTGGAAGAGGAGTATGATAGATATATATATTCAACTTCTGTCTCTCCTTCTCCCACATATACACATACATGTGTTTATGTGAAAGAGAAAAGTTGGATATGAGAGGACTGTACAGACTTGTAGATGAAGGATGTATATGAAATGCTCTGCTGGAAAATAACCCATTGAATGCATGAAAGTATAGAGAAAGAGATGATGATGTGTAAACTAACTTTGATATATATATATATAGTCTATTGGGTTAATCTGTATCTTAGAAAATGATTTAGTCATTGAATAGTTAAGCATCTTTTCTTTTCTTATTTACAAACATTAAAAAGATTTTTCAACTAATGTTTCCTCTTTCGTTTGTTAGTTGAATGTTTGTAGTGTTGAGAAGTGTATTTATTAAAATAAATGCTTAGGCATGTCTGGTAAAGTTTTTGTAGTTCTCTATCATCCATATCATCCATGTAAGCCTGAAAATCATTAGATAGAAGATGTACTCTGGATTTTGAGACTATATTTGTTTTTTCCTTAAAGTTATCAGTTTAATCTTGCTTTGCTATTCCTTGTATTGAAACAGATCAGCTGTTTTGTAAATGTGTTTGTCATCTCATTTTACACCTGTTCTCCTATAATTCTTGAATTCACATACCCAAATCTGTGTTATTGATGCTAGATTTGTAACTAGATACTTTATATGGCACTACTCATTCTGTTACAAAATTACTATCCATTTTACAACTGAGATGAGTAAAATAATTTGCTTTTGTTAAAACACTATAATATTCACTTGAGTGCAGTGCATACTTCTCCTAATGTGATATTTCTCCTACATCTTGCATTTCAAATCAATGGCATAATTTATCCTTATGTTTTTTTTTACTTTTTACACTCATATATAATGGTAACTTATAATTTTGACTAGTGTTTGGTATTTAATTTCTTCTATTGTATACATGTAAATATTGTATTATGTGCCACTCCTGCATTCAAAGAACTTTATTCTGGGGGACTACATGTAGTCTTTTATGTCCCTGCTGTACAGTAACCTTTTAAGCTTGCCTTAATTGAGTCAATCTTACTTGTCTCTCTATAATCTTTCTGAAACAAAATGCCCAAATGTCAGTGCTATAATAATTATCTAAAATAATAAACATCGTTTCTGCATTTTTTTTTATTATTAAAAAAAATTGATTGATTTAAAAAACACAACCAGCATATTTTCAACCTACATCTTTTCTTTTCTTATTTCTAGCCCCTGCATTCACTTCGTATATTGACAGTTGCTCTGCAAGTAGTTAATTTATCAGCTAATGTATCTGTTGAACTGCGCCATAAAATCATCTTGCATTTTTGTAGTACTCTTTCTTCTTTTGGTGCTGTGGAAGAAGCATGGTCTATATTAAATGCTATGTCTGATTCTGCATCAGATGCCAGTACAACTGCTAATATCAACAGTGAGGATTCTGAAACTATGAGTTCACTTTTAAAGATGCTTACTCATGTAGAATTATTTTTGAAACAAAAGCAGGTATGGATAATTTTCATATTTTTATTCTTGTCTTTTCCAAAGTTGTATTACTATATATTAGAATCAATCTTCTTTAAAGCTTGCTTGCTCTTATTTGCAGAATTCTTGATAAAAAATATTGTTGCATGTTCGCAAAAATACTGGATTATGGTAAATTAGATTTTCTAAATGTTGATATTTGTTCATATAATTTATTAATGTTAGCATACATTAACATTAGCATACATTATAAATTTATGCTTTTATTTATGTATTAGGGTGTTTGGAAAGTAATTATATTTTTTCCCCACTATGAAATATGAATGAACCAACCACATCAGAGTCAAGGTTGAATGGGTGGGAATTGTCTAGAAATAGTATATCATCTCTTCTATCTGGCAGTGTGTCATTCATATTTATTTTGGTAATTAACGCTATGGAGGATAAGAATTTTATGAACCAACATATTTGCCATTGCTTACTGTATGAGTTTTGAAAGAAAAGTACCGCTACAGAAGCAATGAAAAGCATTTCTGAAGTTTATCCAGATGCAGTGAAAGCTCATACATGTCAGCTGTGGTTTAAAAGGTTTAATGATGTCACTTGTGACATATCTGACAAGCCTCACTCCGGAAGACAACCTTTTGAATGAGACTATTGTATTGGATCCACGTTAAAGCACCAGAGATTTGGTGTAAAAATTTAATGTGTCATCTCCAACTATCCACAAACATCTCAAGCAAGTTGGGAAAACATGCAAAGAGGGAATTTGGGTTCCACATGAGCTTACACTTGAGAACTGAACACAACATTCCACCATCTGCAGCAATCTTCTAATCAGGAATAACAACCTGTCATTTCTGCAGTGCACTGATACAGGTAGCAAAAAATGGGTTTTGCATCACGTCCATTATGAGCTACTGGAACATGGAAGGACCATCAATGCAGATATCTATTGCCAACAACTTGATTGTGTAAATAAAAAATTACGTTGGAAGAGACCAGCTTCAGTAAATAGAAAAGTTTATTCTCCAGCATGATAATCATGACCACACTCTTCAAAACAAACTCAAGAAAGTATAAAATCGCTAGGATGGGAAGTTCTTCCACATCCTCCATACTCACTTGACTTAGCACCTATAGATTTCCTTCTGTTCCAATCACTAGAACATTTTATAAGAGGCAAAACATTCAGAAACAGAGGGGAGGTTGAAAACTGTCTTTTGAATTTTTTCTTCAGAAAAAGAAATGGGTTTCTATGAACATGGCATAAAAAAGTTATTTTCCTGTTGGGCTGTAGTCATTGAAAATGATGGTGATTACATTCTTGATTAAAACTATTTAGATAAATGTAGTTTACATTCGTTTTTATATCCTTTCTGGTAAAACACAATTACTTACTGAACACCCTAATATATATATAAACATTATCGCATTCTGAATAGCATTCTAAAATGTCTTGTGCTTTCAGTTTACCAAGGGTATTGAACTAAATCAAAAGGTTGCATCTCATGAAATCTTCCAAACAAACAAAACCAAACTTGCTTGTGCCATTCTAGGATTTTCTAAACGTCTTTCGTCAAAGCTGAAACTTGTTCCTGCTACAAATAGTGATTGCTCTGATAACAGCTATTCCTATGATGAGTCACCACTAGAATTTGCTTATGAATCTGTGAGAATGTATTCAACTATAGTGCAGTACCTTAATAAACCAAATAACTTTGATTCATATACCTGTACTCCATTTGCTGATATAGGTATGTGATACTAGATTGTATTTGTACTTCCTAATGTTTGTTTTGGAATTATTAAAATTTTTTTTGTTTTTTATGTTCATCAGTTTTGGCAATTATCAACTTTCATAAATGCAGATAAATTTCCCAATTACTACAGTTGGTTGTAGAACCTGATAATAGTTGATAAACAACAAGTAATACTATGTTTAAAGTATACCCCACTCATTTTTCGTTTCCTTAACAGAAGAATTATTTGATTTCATATTAACCAATAAGTTAATGAATGAAAACAAATGAATTTACCTTACATGTCAATATTTGATTATATTTTTCTCTATTATAGCCATTAATATATTGAAAGCTGTTATATTGCTTTGTACGAATGTGTGTGTCAGTATGTTTCTATTGAATTTTTTATTTTTGTTTTGCATAGAGTTGATTTCATTTAAAAAAAATTTTTTTATATAACTTGTGGTTTGTCTAGTATATAACATTGAATGGGGTTAGGCTGTGTCCCTATATTGAAATATCTTACTAAAAAGGCCAGTAGAGGTGGGGATAAAATAAAAATGTTTTGTTAAATAATTTGGACTATCTACCTTTAAGCAAGTACTGTATTTGATGGTCTACAATACGCACGAGTGCATAGGACGCACCCTAGCATAGGCTATACTTTTGTAAAATAAATTATCTCTAAAATAATGTTTTAATTCCTCCACTTACCTGTATAATTTTGTTATTACTGGAAATTATAAGCAATTTATTGCATCTACATTCGATATAAACATACCGTAGGCTAGGCTACTAGGCTACATCTACGTGATCTCTGATGTATAATTTTGGCCAACATTTGCGAGTTTTGAACCTACATTGAGTGCATTGGACGCAG
Organism: Octopus bimaculoides; assembly: GCF_001194135.2. Lineage (NCBI taxonomy): Eukaryota > Metazoa > Mollusca > Cephalopoda > Octopoda > Octopodidae > Octopus > Octopus bimaculoides. The sequence goes on from NC_068983.1 coordinate 87,116,649, forward strand.
GAGGATTTTTTAGGCCATTTTTGGGTAAAAATGGTGCACCTTATAGGTCATCAAATACAGTAAATAGCACCTAATTTATTTTTGTATGGATATACTGAAGTGGTGCACATTATTTCAATTCTTTTCAACAATTTAATTTTGATCATCTTCCAATTTTAAAATAATTTAAACATTTTGTTAAGTAAAATTGTCCAGGTAATCATCATTCCAGTCGAGATTAAACACCAAACTAATGAAGAACAATTAAAACCTGTGTAATTAAGTGTTCTTTATTTCTGCCAAAATCTCTCTAAAGAATCACAAGGGTGAATGTGATTTATTTTTTACTAACATCATATATTTGCAACCAGCATTTTATTTAGTGTACTATTTTTATCATCCTCCTCCACTTCTTTACAATGTTAAATTAGAGGTTTTGTTATATTTTACAAAATTTTATACTCTTGTTCCTTGCAACATTTTAACAGCTAAAGCTATTTTAAATTGTATTTCAGGCTGTAGTTGGGCTGGAAGCTTTGATGCCCTTGAAAAGTGGGAACTTGTTTCAAATCTGTTGGAATCTCTTCTTCATTTAAGTCTAATTTACTGTTATGTTGGTGATGAGAGAGAAGCTAAGTGTTTCATCAAAGAAGGAATAAAACTGTCTTATATTCTGGCATTACCAAGATGGTAAGTTTTCTTCTTTTCTTTTGAAATAAAATCAATGATTAACTGAGATTTTAGCTTAAGGTGTTTGTCTATTAACACAGATTATGAACTGAAATCTTGATGCAGCTATTTTATTGTACTTTTAGAAAGGAAAGGTTATTCTGTTTCTGCAATAACAGGTTCAGTTTTCAGTCATTTTAACAATTAATAGATGACTTAAATTTTAAAATAGTTGTCATGGTCATAATAATTATCCTCATCATGATCAGATCATCATCATTATAATATTTCTCTTCTTCATAATCCTCATATTCCTTATAATTCTCATCATGATCATCAACCTCATCGTAATCATAACCTAACAATGGCATTCTTCAATACCTTGAATCTCTCTTTCTCCTCAGTGATCATTGGCTTTCACATTTCCAGATCTACTCTTTTATGTCACTCACCTGTAGGTTTTTGCTTTAGAGAAGTTTTGAATTCATTGTACTGTTGTTGTTTTAGATACAGCAAAGCTATTGACCATATCTGTGGCCGGAAAATCTCCTATCAAAACTTCTTACTTATCTATTTCTCATCTCTTAGATTGGTAGCTTCTTATGTTCATCATCATGGCATGTGTTGCTGGAGTTCTTTCTGCACCACTCTCAAACAACTCTGGTGTTCCCTCTGGTTTTGTCCATAACTCTCTTCCTTCTGTACATCAATGATCTACTTGCTACTACTTCCAGTAATGCCTACTTTATGCAGACGATACAACTCTTTATTCTTCCCTAACTTTTCCTGCCTGTAACAGAGATTTTGAGAGATTCCTTCAGTGAAGCTATGCCAACCTTATCCCTTTTAACTGCAAAAAAAAACAAAACAAAAAAACCCCGAAAAACTCGAACACTATTTGTAGCAAGAAAACGTCACCATATCACACTCCTCTTAAACAGAGCAGCACTTAAAACCCTCACAGTCACTGCAATTACTGGGCCTCGGCCTCACTGAAGATCTCTTTTTGGTGAAAGCACAAGATCCTTATCATCAAGGGCTAGAGAATACTTTAGTCCTTAACAGCCATTGATACTGTACAAGGAAAAAGTGAGCCCCCCACCCTCCTATGAAAGACTGCTACCCCTATAACTGCGATAGTACTATTATAATGGAATTATCATTATTTTAACATCCACTTATCCAGGCTTGCATGGGCTGGGTGGAATTTTTTAAAGCCAACTGTCTACATTCACATACCCTTCCTGTTTTCACAGAAGATTGGGAACAAATGACACCGCTTGCTTAATGGTGACACTTGTTTACAACAATCATGAGATGTCAAGACAAAGAGACAGTAACACAGACACATACATACATATTTATATATATGATGTGTTTTTTCAGTTTCCATCTACCAAATCCATTTACAAGGTTTTGACCAGTTAGGGGCTATAATAGAAGACACTTGCTCAAAGTGCCATGCAGTGGGACTGAAACTAAAACGGGATAGTTGGGAAGCAAACGTCTTCCTACATAGCTACTGCCACAGCCACCACCACCCGCCACTGCTTCTATTTTTCCAATTGCTGAATTGGGTTCGGTAGATCTACCATTCTTTTTTCAGCTGGTATTATTTTGTGTCATGTAGCTTGTCTTTTATTGTGTGATGTCATCTGTTGTTATTGGTATACAATAGACGGTGCTAGTATAGTATGTGGTCTACCACGTTGTCAAACAGTATAGCCAGGGTTATCTACCTTAAATGTTCAGTTTGTAAAGGGAACCAATTTTTCCATTATACGGACATTAACAACAAATTAAACTGCAAGCCGAGCCTGAGTTAAATTTTAGAACTAATATTTTTCTTTATCATGGATATACCCATGACCACAGCAGTGACTCTAACAGGAAAATCTAAAAATACAGTAACTAACTGGTACAATATGTGCTGCGAGGTGTGTGGAGCCATAATTTATCATGTACGACGAGGGAGGATGGTTGAAACAAACGATAACCCCATTCAGATCGACGAAGCAAGATTTGCTGGTCGACGAAAATACAATTGAGGAAGAATGCTGAATGGCGACAATACTCCTCTGTCTGAAGAGAGTGATGCAGAACAACGAAACAACAGGAACCATGGACGTAGAATTGATCGGCCATGGTTTTTTGGTCTTAAACAAGGCTCAGACTGTCGATACTATTGTGTGGAACGGCATGATGGGAACAGTCTGGTCCCAATTATTGAAAGAAAATGTGTAAAAGGTTCACCAATTCATTCAGATGAGTGGCCTGCTTATAATAATTCAAATGCTATAGGTTATCACCATCTGACAGTGAACCATCAACGACATTGTGTTAATCCAGTGACTGGAGCACACACTCAAGCCATTGAGTAATCATGGTTAGATGCTAAAACTATGATTCTGAAAAAAATGATCTCTGAAATATCTGAAAGGTAAGGTAGATAACCCTGTTTGACACCGTGGTAGACCGCATACGATACTAGCACCTAATAGACCACTACTAAAAAAAACCCAGACATTTAGATGTTGAAATTTAAATTCTTGGTAATTTCATCAATACATTCATTCAATGGATTTTTTTGGAGCTGTAAAATTAAATTAATTTCAGTTATTACTTTTCCTTTGCAGGAATGCAACATTTCAGATACTGTTGGCTCGTATCAACTTACTTTCTAATAAGATAGAAAGTGCTGCAAAAGCTATGAAAGAGGCCAAGAACATTCTTCTAACTCAAGAAAATGTGGTCAGCAGAAAAATTAATCAAGAAAATATGAAGAATCTTATAGGAAATACGTCACCACATAGTATTAATGTTTCTACTCCAGAAATGTTCAAAATGGATGATCAGTTGACTACTAAATTCCGGTGGTCAGGTGAGTTAAGTGATGAAGAGACTATTATGAGAAAGGATAATACTTGTATTTATGAATCAACACCTTTAAAAGTTACTGACACTACTAATGTAAGCTCTCAGTTCTCTGTTGATATTCCTGTCCTTGATAATGAAGACCATAAGCTTAAATGTGGTTGTCATTGTTGTTCTGATGTGGTTTCACAGGACCTGTTTTTGAAGTATTTAGTCACTCAAGCTGAACTTGAACAACTTACTGGCAATGATATTCTAACTGAAAACATTTTGACAATTGCTGAAGATCAATATTTAAAATCATGTAAACATATCAAAACTAACCTTGAAGGTTTGCTTCAAGGAAAATCACTTAGCTGTCTTCTAAATCAGATGTGTTCTGAAAATTTTAAAGTTACTCCTGAAAATAGCTTATATATAAACAATTGTTTGTTTACTCTAAGTAGATCCTATCTTATGAGATGCCATCTGGCAGAAAATTGTAGTCAATTTCAGCTTTGCTATGAGTATGCAAAAAAGGGATTACTGTTATTTCAGAGCAATCATTTAGATTTTAGTAATCCCGAAGTTCTTTATCTTCATACTGGTTTGACTGTATGTTTGTCAAATGCTCTGAGGTACATTTCTGATTTTTCAGATATTGAGGAAATTATTTCACCTGATCCAAATTTAGATGTAATGACTTTGAAATTATCAAATATGTCACTACAATCTGAAACTGTGTCTTCCGGAACAATAAAGACTAATATTGATAAATGTGTACAAGACATGGAAACATTATCAATTATTGACAAAGCAGATAATAAAACCAGAAGAAATGCTAAAAAGTCAGTGTGTAAATCAAGTAAAGAAAGAATGAAATCACAATCCAAAAATGATAATCAAAATGGAGAATATCCAACCACTGTTTTGAACAAGGAAACATGTATATCAGTTGACTCCTACAAATGGCAAAGTGCTCAGGAAAAGTTTAAAGATTGTATGGATCGAAAGACAAAATTGTCTGCTTCAGAGATATTTAAAGACATTACAGCTGAACATTTACCCAGTGTATATGATGATGATGTCATTTCTGAGAGTGAAACTGGTGAAAAATCAGTTGCTCTTGATGTGGATAATGATTTGTGTGAAAGGGTTGTGCTAAGTAAGAAATTAAAGACCAACAAAAATATTCCAAAAGTTTGTCCAACAAAGACCAAATGTTCATCTAAATGTGAAACAGATAATTTTCTTGCTAGATGTATACAAACAATACCTGCTTCAAGTGTGTGTGATTTACTTCCTCTCCCAGAGAATGAGTCTCTTGAAAAAGACCAAATACCTTCCAAATTGAGAGACAAGAAAAGACAGCCTAAAGTTAAAACACAACCTCTTTATGATAGTAAAGTACCACAGAAGTTAGAAGCTCCCAAATCTCTACCTTTAGAAGTTTCAACTATAAAAGTAAACAAAAGAAGTAGTCGACAGACAAAATCTTCTGCAAGACCTAAGTCTGCAGTTTCCAATCAAATTATTAATTCTGAACTGTTACCTGAATCACACTGTGACTTTGAATCCTGTCAAGATTCTGAGCCAACAAGTAAACAGGATTCTCCACTTAAAAAGTTTCACAAGACTCTGAAATCAAGACCTAAAAAACTGCTAGATGATCAAAGTGTTAAATCTAAAATTTCTTCTGAATCCCAAAATAAGGAAGAATGTAAAGTTAAAAAGACTTCCAGTCAGAAGTCTAAAATTCCATCAAAAATAATAAAGCCATTATACAAAGTGGAAAATAATGTGAAAATCACCAAGACCACAGCCAAGTGTAAGAGTAATCCAATCATAGAAAATCTAAAAAGTAAAGAAGAATTTGAAAACAATATCTATAACTTTGATGAGAAGAGTGATAGTGAATCTGGTGAAAAGAAAGTGATCAAAAGGAGAGGCCGACCCCCAAAGAAAGCTGTTGGGTGGCAGTCAAGGTTGGCTGAGGCTTCAAATGTCATTGCAAGAGAACACCGCCGTAGTGAAGGGACAAATATATCAATTGATAAAATATTTTCTATGTCTCCAGAGCGTCTCTCAGTTGTCAAATGTGACAATATTTGGCAATCACCACCATCGCCTTCGTTTGAACAACATAACACTTCCTTTTCTTCTGATATCGACTCACTTTACCATCCTGCTTGGAAGAATGCTGTAGATACCGATGATGATGATCCTAGTTTGTTAGGTGCTACATCTTTTGGTAATCTGTCTGTAAGTTCATCTGAATTAGTACGAGCTGCAGAAGATAGTGACAGTTCTTTTGAATGTAAAAGGAAACCTACTTTGAATAGAGAGAAGTTATCTAGAAAATATAAAATGCTTTCTGATTCTGAAAAGCCAAGTAAGTTTATTTATTGTTTTCTTTTATTCTTTTTCACATTCCTTATTTAGACTTGTAATTTCTATTCTTAAAAAATCTTGAAAAATATATAAATTTGGCAGTACTTCAAGTGAAATATCTCTTGTTTATTATCATATTAGTATCAAATATTGATTTCTAACATGCACACAAGCCTCCAAATTTGTAGTGGAAGAGTTCAGTTGACAGAATTTAACCAGCATATGGTTGTTGCTTATTTTATGAATCCCAGAGGGTTGAAAGACAAAGTCAATGAAGCTAAATACTCAAAAACTGCTATTTCCAATATTTTATTGTTACCAAATAGTATAAAAAATTTATTGTATAAGAAAAGTTAAAATTTATGCTAGTTTGTTTAAAATATAGTTTAGGTTATAATCAATTGGTAATACTTGTGTACTAATAGGGACAATATCTAAGGTCAGGGTGAGGTAATAAAATATATTTCAATTTTGAGTGATCAGTTTTTTGGTTGTCTAGTAAAAATATTTATTTCACAACCTCATGGTTTCAGGTTCAATCTTACCAGATGGTAACTTGGACTGGTGTCCTCTTATATGATCTCAGATTGATCAAAGCCTTGTGGATGAAATTTTGAAGATAGAAACTCTGCAGAAGGTTGTTGGAGGAACTGATCCTGTTCTTGGAAGGCAAACTTAATTGGTCAATAGGTTTAGCACCACCAACTGGCCCTTAGTTGTCTCTAGAGAAACTGACTCAGTTGTAAGCATTTAAGCTAAGCCTCCAATTTGACAGTTAATTTTCTCCATCCAACTAGTCTTAGAGGCTCTGAAAACATTCTTGATCATTGTTCTTCCTCCTTTGATGGAGTCATTAAAAATAATGAGTAAAATGTACTTTAATGAATGGTTGTCTTTAGTATGGACATTCAAATGTAAAATGCTTGCTCCAAAACTTTTCTTAGTCATCTATATTTACAGTTAGTTATTCTTAAAAAAATGTATCTTTTTAAAAATATCATGTAAAAGTTGTGAAAATTGTTTTCTTTGTGTTTTTTTCTATGTTGTAAAGATTCACATAAAACATCAATTGATTCTTCTCATCTTTAAATTTTGTTTTGTTCTTTTGTGAAAAGTTAATAAAAATTACGTTTAGCTCATGCATCTGTAACTTTGTTTAATAGAAAAAGGCGAGCTGGCAGAAACGTTAGCATGCCGGGCGAAATGCTTAGCAGTATTTTGTCTGCCACTATGTTCTGAGTTCAAATTCCGCTGAGGTTGACTTTGCCTTTCATCCTTTCGGGGTCAATTAAATAAGTACCAGTTACGCACTGGGGTCGATATAATCGACTTAATCCCTTTGTTTGTCCCCTGTGTGTAGCCCCTTGTAGGCAGTAAAGAAATAAGAAAAATGTGGATGGAGTGCAAAGTCTAAAGGTTGGCATTCTGGGGCTATGAGTTGTACAGAATTGCTTGTAAGGGTATAGGGATGGGGATGTGATATAATAGAAGTGGTGTGAGTAGGAAAGTTGGGCGTGTTGAGTGAGTTTGAAAAGTAATATGTAACTTTTTAGTTCCAAAGAGCAAATACCAAGGAGACAGGCAACTGTGGGCCAGGGATTGTAATTCGTATATGAGTGAGTCTTTGCTAATTAGTTCTGCATTGTGTGGATCTTGAATTTTGATCAGAATTGGCCCTAAAGAGAAGATTAGTCTTTGGGATTTGTTGTAATTAGGTTATGTATCTCAGATTACCAAGAAAGACCATCAGAGTATGGAGGAGGCCTAACATTTGTAAGAACTTTTGTAGTTGTCCCACACTATAGAGGGGCATGCACAAAATTATTTATTTCATATATGACACGCACACACACACAAACTGTTACTAAATAAATTGTCTCCTTAAACTTGGAGGAGTCTCCTTAAACCCTCCTGTGTTAAAGTTGGTAAGGATCAAAACAACTGTAAATCAAACACCCCCATTGTTATTTTTATTAGAGACTGATTAATGCAATAGTCAGTGAATGCTACAGAAGTAAATGCACTAGTAGGAAGATGCTTGCTATTTATCACTAGGTGAGCCTTGACTGAGCAGATCTCTGATCAAAAACGTTCCAGCTGTGACCATCCTGTCTTTTTCTTATGTACAGCAAACCCAACACCATATTATTAAACATGTCCTTTTTCTAAGACAGATGGTGAGATGTGATTTGAAAGATACTTGACTGCTACTTTGGATGGTGCATGTTCAGATGGTGCTTTTTATGTGCCACTGGCACGGGGAGCCAGTCAGGCAGCACTGGTAACGACCCATGCATGAATGGTGCTTATTGCATGCCACCAGCACAAGAGCCAGTCAGGCAGCCCTGGCATCGGCCACAATTACAATTTCCATTTTTGATTTTTGATTGTTGAATGACCATATAAATGCACCCTTGGTTTATAGTTGTAAGATGTAATGATTTGATTAAAGAATAACTATCAGATTGATAATGAAGCATAAGTGAAATATGAGGCAAACAGAAATTCTTAAGATTTGATATTTAGATTAAATTTTTTAAAGTTATGACTTCCATAAATAAACTAAGATACAGTATGGTGACTTGAAAATATACTGTTTTGTCAAGTTACAAATATTTTTAAAAAATAAAATTTTTTTACCCTTCATCTTTACCTTTTGTCTTTTTCTAATTAATGATAAAATATTTAATATATTTTTTTATGATTGTTATATTTTACTTTCTAGACTCTGAATATTTACAGAAGAATATATTGGAAAATGCTTACATGCAGACATCTCACTTTCCTCTATGTTCATTACATAGCTGTATATGCAAAAGTTTGGCTGTTAAGTATCTTCCAGAAAATCCCACAATGGCAGCTTTCTATCTGAATGAAAGCCAAGCAGTGACACTTCGTCACAACTTAGCTATTCATTTAAACAGAAAAATTAGGTAAGTACCAAGCTCCAGGCTGTGTAAAGAAACAGATTAATAGACTTTAAAGCATGAGAAATATCCTTCATGGGATAGAAAATAAAGCAATACCGTATTGTAAAAGTTGGAGGAACTATCTTTTATTTTTTACAGAATATAGATCATTACTAGTTTGATTAGAAAACTCATAATTTCTCAAAAAGCTAACTTATGTCATAGATATAAGATTAATATTCTTCACTAGTAGAGATTAACATATCAAAATACTAAATGCTATTCACAATTCTTTAATAACAACTGTGTAACACTGTTTATGTATGCATGGTTGACAAAATAAGAAAAAAAAAGCTTTCAGCTTCTGTTCATTAAAACTGATGAAAATAAACTGAACTTATTCTTCATATTTTTCAGAATGAGCTTCATCTATTTTGTCATGTGGATGGTTACTCATACTTATGAATATGATAATATTTAAGCCATTGGTTTTCTTTTTGTTTAAGTTAGGAAACTATTGTGACTCACTCAGTTATTCAGCTTATAGTATTCAAATGACATAGAGAATGTGCCTGTATTTTGGTGTTGAATGTTTTATTAAGTAATATCAAATCTCAAGGAAATACACATGGCATAAATAAATATTATTTGTAAGATATTAATAAGTTACTTTATTTCTTGTCAAAATGATATTTTTAATATTTAGGAGATTGTTGAAAGATCCAAACAGCAGTGGAGATGTAAAGAAACAATCTGATCCCTCTGACCAAAACACACTTGTAGATAATTTACGAAAGGCTAAAACAGCATTGAAGTTTGGGCAGAAAAAGGATATTATCCCATCTTTAATTGAAGCTATCCATCCAGGTTTGTAAATGTTTGTTTACTTACGTTGGTGTATATATAATGTTTGTTGTGGTTTGTGTAATCTTTGAAACTATTGTCTCCAGGAAAACAAACTCCTCTGCACAAGAAAATTCATCAGCATTTAAGATCTTCTCTGAAACACTTGTAATTACATTTAGTCTTATGAACATGTTCCAAAATTCTAATTGCAGAATTAACTGAAGACCGTCAAAGGCTAAAAATATAATATAGCAAACACTAAGTTGTGACCATCATTTAACATCCATGTTCTATGCTGGTATGGGTTGGACAGTTTAATAGGATTTGATCAAACCAGGACAGTACAGCATATTCCTTTTCTACATCTTGAGCAAGGCTATTTCTCTTCTCCATGGCAAACTGCTGTGAAAATGGGATTTTTACAGATTAAATATGTCCCAAATGTAATTGAACTGATGATCTAAAAGTTTGTTCAATTCACATACTTCTTTCATGCGCCTTACTGCATATTTTGTTCTAGCTTGATGGTGTTGCACAAAGTCAGTAAATAGTTTCTACTGATTTTTTAGAGGGAAGCTATGACTTCCAAAGTCCTTTCAGGATTGTCTTTCTTGGTACCTAAAGCTGGTGATAGCCAAATAGTTTGAAATGCTTTCATTGGTCAACAGAGGGCACCCTAAAATAACTATCTATGTTTTAACACCTGTTACCTAAAGTGAGAATTTTCTCAACAAACTGCAATGAAAATGGTCATTTTACGAGTCAAATATGTTCCAAACATATTTGAACTGATCAAAAAATTTATATAAGTAAAATAATACTAAGAGAATGAATGTGATAAAATTGAAGAGAAATAACAATATTTCAATGCAATGTCAATATAGAAAATAAGCAGAAACTTGGCACTGAGTATTCAGTGGAAAAATAAATGAAATTTTTTTTTATATGGTTTGGTAACTTTGGTCAAGTCAGAAAGGTCTTTGACTTTTATGACTTGACCAAACTTAGTTTCTGTCAGAATTAATAAACTTGAATCCAATGCTGCTTCTCCAGCCACACCATACCATATCTGCTTGTGGTATGATGTCATTTTTCTGTTTGATGTTTCCTAAGAATGTTTTATCTCTTTGAGCTGTCTTTCTCTTGCTTATTAAATTCCTTGTGTCAGTCACCACAAATCATACTCAAACCTTTGAAGATGATATAATCTAGTCCTCCCTCCATGCTGTTATCAAAAGTTCACACCACCTGACACTTAATTCTGTCAATGCAAACTGACATTTCTGTGATAACTGACTCCATAAAATATCATCTGTTTATGTCCATTTTCCCATGCTTGCATGGGTTGGATGGATCTCCTCCAGCACAATAATGGTGTCTCATCAATTGTGGTTTGTTATCGTTTTGTTAGCTTGAGAAAACTACACCACTTATTCCTAGTTCTTATTTAGAATCATTATCCTCCTAGACAGGTTGCCTGTGATGTGACTTGCAGAATCCATATCTTGTTTATTCATTCACTCTACTCTATAACAGTCATTATTTATTCAGAGTAACTGTTAGTTGTCTTGTTCACTTGAGTGCCCAATGCTGTAGGCAGCATATTTTCATGTATCTTTATGGTACAGGGATGACTTAAAAAAATATTGAATAATATTGTAATGTAATATAATAGTGGTAAGTGTTCAGCAATATGTTTTTTCTCCAAGAAAGAACATATAATACTTTGTAGAATTGTTTTCTAAGATTTTATTTCCTTCATTCTGTATCTCATTTTTGTTTCTTTTTTGTTAGATCTAACAGTTTGTCAAGTGTCTGTGATTCATCCACATCATGATGTCCCATATCTTATTGTTACCCGCTATCGAAACAGCTCTGTTCCAACAGTAATTTCTCTGTCAGGTTATGGCACTACGCAGGTCAGTTGTTTATAAATAATAATCACTTTGATTACTAAAAAGTTATCTATTTGGATTTGGTAGATGGAAACTGAAAGAAGCCTGTCGTATATATGTGTGTGTGTATTTGTGTTTGTCCTCCCAACATTGCTTGACAACCGATGCTGGTGTGTTTACGTCCCCGTAACTTAACGGTTCGGCAATAGAGACCGATAGAATAAGTACTAGGCTTACAAAGAATAAGTCCTTGGGTCGATTTGCTTGACTAAAGGCGGTGCTCCAGCATGGCCACAGTCAAATGACTGAAACAAGTAAAAGAGTAAAAGAGTAATTGTTTCATGTTCTTTGACAGAATCAAATAAAGGCAATTCTTAGCTTTGTGTTTTGTTCCATAATTAAGAGGGAGTTAGATTGTTACAGATAACATTTCACAAATAACCTGTTATTATCCACAGTTAAATAAACTGAAACACATAGACTGCATTGTTCAGAAACATAAAATAATGTGAACTCAAGCCTCATAATCTGGTAGTGTAATATGTTATTGACTTTGTCAGCCATTTTACTTTTATAAGAAAATTTTATGACCTTTCTATTAATTAATAACTATTTGAACCTCCTAGAATTAGCATCTACCCTCTCTTTTATGACACCATCATAGTAATTTACATGTTGAGTAAACTGGAGATGCCACTACGATAGATTGCTTAATAAAGAGAATGAATGGGAGAAAGAGAGCCTGCCTTATGTCGACCCAATAGAGGGACCAGCTATCCGAGTTGATAGCACCAGGGTAGATAAAGCAATTAAGAGTATGAAGACCGGGAAAGCCCCCGGCCCATCAGGAATCACTGCAGAGATGCTCAAAATATCTGGCAGTGTTGGCTATAGCCTAGTCACCCGTATTACGAACCAGGTGATACACGAAGGAGTCATACCCTATGACTGGTGTAGCAGCATCATAGTCAACTGCTACAAAGGTAAAGGGGACGCTTTAGATACAAATAATTACAGAGGCATCAAGCTGTTAGATCAGGTTATGAAAGTTACAGAGAGGGTCATAGCCCAACTAATTAGGG
>NC_068983.1:87130825-87135241 GCF_001194135.2 Octopus bimaculoides
ACACCATTTCGAGCGTGGCCGTTTTCGTGCGGGTGACACGTAAAAGCACCCACTACACTCTCTGAGTGGTTGGCGTTAGGAAGGGCATCCAGCTGTAGAAACTCTGCCAAATCAGACTGGAGCCTGGTGTTGCCATCCGGTTTCACCAGTCCTCAGTCAAATCGTCCAACCCATGCTAGCATGGAAAGCGGACGTTAAACGATGATGATGATGATGATGATATATATATATATATAACCTCACAGAGGCAAAGTGGTTGAGCTTCTTTCAAATGTTGGGCCTCACAGAGGCAATAACCAAGACATTTTTGGCATTATGTTGTGCTTAAGAAGACCCATCAAGCCAAGTCAAATCGTAGTCATGACAGATACCAGTGTCATGCGAATGGCACCCATACCAGTGGCATATAAAAGTACCTTTTGAGCATTGGGCCTCACGGAGGTAAGGACTGAGTTCATTTGGCATTATGCTGTGCTTGAGAAGACAACCCATCAAGCCAAGTAAAACCACAAATGGCACCCATGCCAGTGGCACGTAAAAGCATCCATTACGCTTTTGGAGTAGTTGGCATTAGGAAGGGCATCCAGCAGTAGAAAACCATGTCAAAACTGACTGGAGTCTGGGGCTGCCTTTCAGTTTGCTAGCCCTGGTCAAACAGTCCAACCCATGCCAGTATGGACAATGGACGTTAAATAATGATGATGAATATGAGAGGTTTAGTTCACTGATGATCTAAACCAATAGGTATGCTGTGTAAGTGTTATAATTGGTCATCTGTTAGGCTCCAAGGTCACAGCTGAGGCTGGAGCTAGGGATCTGTAGTAGGCTTCCGATTTAGCAGGAGAAGGAAAACAAAACCAAGGCAGGACGAGTGTCTCAGGTCATTTAGAATATTTAATTAGAGTAAGGTGAATCCTTTTTTGATTCACCTTATTCTAATTAAATATTCTAAATGACCTGAGATTATATATATATATATATATATACACACACACACACACACACACACACACACACACACACACACACACATAAATACACATATATATAGATATATATATATATTTATTTACTATTTCTTTATAATTATATAAATGGTCTTGCTTCCTTTTTGTTTCATCCACACTATGTGAGTTTTGTTTGTTTCACATAAATAAATTGGATGGGATTCAAATTAACATTTGAGATTTATGAATATTCAGTGAGGAGTGAATTTGTATAAATGTGTGAGAACTGTCATTTGGGACCAGTTTATATATCTGTTCCCATCCTAGACAGTAAATTCTTTCGTTTATAATATTTCTTTTTCTTTCATATTGTAATTAGTAAGTAATAATGACTTCAGTTACAGGTTTCCACTTGGCCAGTCCGTGGTTCACTGTATTTCTGATATGAGAGTGACAAGAGAATGTTTGTTAATTAGTGTAGAGCAAATATCACAAACACCTTTCCTTGAAGAGTACCAGACTCTTTGCTTTATTTTCTTATCAATGTTCTCTCACACATGCACATACACACATTGGTGATAAACTCACACCTTCACACACACATACACACACATTTGATAGGCATCAGTACAGTTTCTGTTTACTGAATTTTATTCATGAGGTATTGACTAGCCTAAGACTATAACAGAAGACCCAAGGTGCCATGCTGTGGAATTAAGCTTTGAACCATGTGGTTGCAAAGCAAACTTCTTATGCATGTGGGCCATGCTTGTGCTTATTTTTGTATATTATTTGTCCATTTTGTTTAACATCGATTTATCCATGTTAGCATGCCATAGATGGGAATAGGTTTGGAAAGATGGGAATTTTTCCAGCTGGACACACTTGTTGCCATCTCTTACCTGTAAGGGATTTTTTTTATTCCCAGAGAATCTGAAAGCTCAGCGCAAATGTATGATTTGTTGACATTTCCTGTTAAGAAGTTTCACCAGTAGTTGCCTAAATGTAAACGGTGACATCACAGTTTGTAGCTGACTTCCAAACATTGATGTCAGTTCAGCATAGTTTTGTAAACATTCACACAGACGTGCACACACGAACTCATTACTGTTAGTAAGAATATCCAGCCATAAATTGTACCAAAGCAATTTTCCAGTTCGTTGGGTCCTGTTGAACTGTCGAACCCATACTAGTATGGAAGATGGATGTTAAATGATGTTGATGATGACAAACTTCCTTTCAATTTCCATCCACCAAAATGTAGAGACTGCAAAGGTTAATGGTGCTGTCCTTCTCTCTGTTTATTTCATAGAATACTAACAGTTCGTTGATTAATCGAGACCATTTCAAGTATATAAACCATTATAATTTGTCAATAGGTATAGTATATGTAAAATATCAACTGTTAGAATACATGTAATATATTTTACTTGGAATAAATGTTGTTTGCAAGGATGTCTTAGTGCCATCTCAGTGCTTTCATATTGACAGACATAATGCATAGAATTTTTAGAGAAATTTTAATTTTCCTACTATTAATATTGACATTTGAAGTGTAAAGTTGAGGCTTTCATTGCTCAGGGTTGGCCTTGTATCTGCACAATGGTTGCAGGCCTATGCAAAGTTTATGTTTGGAAACAACTATTGTTCATGCAGAAGGTCTGCTTTCTCCAAACCAGGATGTTGTCCAAGTGAATGGCAGGGAATAAACTCATCTGGTACAAATATTACATAACATTTTGTCCAAAACTCTGCCAGATCCATTGCTCTGGATTAGTTCTTTGTTTAAGTGTGTGGTTACAGCTAAGAATCAAAATTGGGCAAACTACTTGGCTTACCAGGAGAACACCTCTTCTCTGAAGTACTTGACTATAATGGAAGTCTACATCTGCTCTGTAATAACTTGTAGGAATATTTGGGCCTGCCATTCTGAACTAACAAAACAGATGTCAATTATACAGTGTCATTTCTGTTTACATTCATGGGGAATCATAACTATTATAAACTGGGTGCTGTCTATGTCAGGGGTGGGGAAACTTTTTAGTGCGGTGGGCAAGAATTTACAAAGAAAAAAGGTCTGCAGGCAGATCACAAGTTCTAATTCTTATATCTGTGTAGATCTTGTATATATATATCTATGTATAATTTGATATACATTAATAAAGATAAGTTTAACACATTAAATTATTGTGTAGCATCTTCATTAATGCCGTCACTTAATTTAGGAGATTCATATTACTTATGAGGTTTCTATATTTTTCAGCAAGAGTGTAGTTGGGTCTCAAGGGGGTGGTACAAATCTAGCAATATGTGTTTTATAGTGTAAACAAAATTTCAATTCAGATGGCAATTACTGGACGATTTTCTGTTTGAGTCTAACTGTTTCAAGTCGTAGTGGAAATGTGACCTATGTCGCAAATAGGCATACAAATATTGTTGAAAAATTTACTATATTTTATACATACCAGTATATCAACCTGCGGGCAAAATAAAATGGGCTTGTGGGCGCAATTGTGCCCACAGGCTGGGGTTTCCCCACTCCTGGTCTATGTGTTGAGTTATTACTACTTTAATTCATCATAATAAATTTGTGAAAACACTTGGTTGTTTGTTGTAGGGAAAGATGGTGTCTAAAACATTCAACTTCATCCAGCGGGGTAATCGAAACAGCTTCTATGTGCTGGATAAAAAACATTGGTGGAATACCCGACGTAAACTTGACAAAAATATGGAGGTAAGAACTTAATTTTCTGATACCTCTGCTCCTTTTTTTTGTCATCACTTTTAAATTTAGTATATTTCTTTGTGTTATTGACAACAAAAAGAATATATTTAAGTATTTTTCATTCTGTCATGCTTGTATAAACAAAGTCTTCCTTTTTCTCATGTTTATAGCTGTGTTCTATGTTGAGTTTAGTTACAAACAGTTTTCTTTTTATTTGCAATAACATTTTTAAAAACAGTTTTAGATATGATTGAAGACAACCCATGAGTTATGGTTTCTCTCTACTCTTGATCTTGGTGGGACGGGAGTGCTTATGACCTACAAACAGGTCATAAACACTACCCTTCCTCTGACTAAGCTTTATATAAAAAAAAATACTAAAACTCAAACTGTTCTTCAGTTTTCAGTCATTTCTGTTCCACACTAAGAAAGCAAAATGTATAATGATAAGTGAAGATGCCTTCATTTTTGCTTTATTTTATCTCTTCAATTCTATTTCTCTCTTCTCTTGTTCATCATCATCATCATCATCGTTTAACGTCCGCTTTCCATGCTAGCATGGGTTGGACGATTTGACTGAGGACTGGTGAAACCGGATGGCAACACCAGGCTCCAGTCTGATTTGGCAGAGTTTCTACAGCTGGATGCCCTTCCTAACGCCAACCACTCAGAGAGTGTAGTGGGTGCTTTTACGTGTCACCCGCACGAAAACGGCCACGCTCGAAATGGTGTCTTTTATGTGCC
>NC_068983.1:87137398-87138294 GCF_001194135.2 Octopus bimaculoides
TTCCTTATCTGCTTCCCCTCTGGCTAAATAAACCTGTCGCCTAGCCTCCCTTCTGGCACATTGGTACAATTCTTGTTCTTCTTTTTAATTATTCTCTCTAGTTTAAAGTTTTCCTGTACATATATAAACCCACCTTTGCTAGAACTTGAAAGAACTACTTTTTATCTAGAAAGAACTTGGAATTTAACATTTCAATTGATGTTATTCCTTAGATAATACTGATTTGGTGACTAGGTGCAAAGAAACATTAGTAAAGGCTAGTTTGATCATGAAGATAAAAAATAGTTGTTTGTTTTTTATGGTCAATCTCCTTAATGAATTTTTTTTGTCTTATAATGGATTCATTAATTTTATTGTATGCGATAATGGTTTAATTGCAAACTTTATTTGTTAGAATGTAAAAATAAATATTAATCTGTTGTTGTTGTTGATGATTTATGTTCCGTTTACATTGTGTTGTGTTATGTAACTTTCTTCGATTAAAGTACTGCATAAATTATTTCCACAGTCTGTAGTTAATAAGATGGAAAACCTTTGGCTGCACTCTTGGAAAGGTATTCTGCTTGGCCAGTTGACTAATGAAGAAGATCAGAATAAATTGAAAATGCTCGCTGTCAATGTTCAGAAAACCATTCAAACGGAGTGTCAGAAAACTCTGAGTCTTGAATGCATTGAGGTCTGTTCTGATACTTTGTTATTTGTTTACTTTTTTTGCTTTTGTTATAGTTAGTGAGATAACTCAGAGCATCAATTGCTTGAGAGTACACTGTCATGAGTTTAAAATTTTCAAAATCCAAATAATGATACAACCGAGAATGAACTGGGAAATGCTTCATTAATGGACTCTCTCTCTCTCTCTCTCTCTCTCTCTCTCTCTCTCTCTCTCTCTCTCTCTC
>NC_068983.1:87138407-87141199 GCF_001194135.2 Octopus bimaculoides
CTCTCTCTCTCTCTCTCTCTCTCTCTCTCTCTCTCTCTCTCTCTCTCTCTCTCTCTCATAGTATCAAAAATCTTTGTTGGATTATATCCCACTGTTTTAATAAAGGTAGCATATTGTATAATGCAGTAACATTAAACAAGCTTTTGAGGCTGAAGTTGTGGTTATCCCTGTCAGTCCTGTAATAGTCGTCTCTGGTTTGCCCTATTCTCTACATTCCTCTTCTCACCAGCCTTCTTCCCTTCATTTCTTTCTTTCATCTTTAGCCATGTTTTTCTTTATATTCTCCTTCCGCTTTTCCCAATTATCTTCCTTAGCATATAACACAGCCTCTCATCTTCAGAGTACCCGTCGCTGGCTCTAATTCCCACGGCTCTAAACTAGTTGTCTCATTGATATCTTCTTTATACTGTTCCTGAAACATGTGTTTTAGTTCTCAGTTGATGGTGTCTACCTACAATCAAAGTCTGATGACTGGTTCTTCAATTAAAGTTCAAAATTAGGATAAGGAAATTTACATTTACCATCAAAGATATATTTGTTTACTGATAATGTAACTATCTTTTCAAAATCTGTAGAAGCTTTAGAAAACCTTATGGACAGATTCTCTGGAGTTTGCAATGTATTTGATATTACCTCAGTCTCATGAAGACTCAAATCCTGAGACAAAGCACAGTAATACCTCCTTGCATTAAGTTCAAGGGTAATGAACTGGACATGGTACATGAGTTTCACTATCTTAGCTCCATTGCTACAGACAATATCACTTTAGAGGCAGAGCACAAGAGGTGCATTGGCAAAGAGCTACTATTCATTTATGATGTGCTTCAGAGAATATATAACTGCAAACAGCTACTATTCATTTATGATGTGCTTCAGAGAATATATAACTGCAAACAGCTATCAAGATTGAGGTATACAACGCCTATGTTTTCAGTACATTTGTATGGCAACCAGTCATGGACAACGTAATCGTCACAAGGACACAAATTTTAAATTTCATATGAGGGTTCTGTACAGAACCCTTGGGATGAAATGGTTTGACAAGATTGTCAACACTGCTATACATACCAGGGCAGGTATCCCCTCTGTTTACTATCTTGTGCAATGACAATTTTGGTAGCTTGAATATGATTGATGCATATGATGACAGTCCTATTCTGAAGTGACTGTCATCTGGGCTGAGAGGTGAGCATTACTGTGATGCAACGATAAGTGAAAGAGACTAACATTTACCCTGTCCCTTAAAAGCAATCACATCCAACAGGTTTCTATGGAAACTAGGCATCCTATGGATTAAGAAGTAGAGAAGGAAACCTTCATAAGACCTGAATGAATAAAGCTAGCAAGAAGAAGTTATATCTTCTCATAGAAAATTCACATGCAACACTAAGAAACATCAGTTGTTATTAACTAGATTTTTTAACTTTGTAGTCATATCAGGAAATGTTCTTCTTCAACCTTCTCTAAAATGGGGTTCTGCATTATTTGCAAGACTTGATGGATGCCATCATTTTAGTATAATTATATTTGATAGTTGTTAAATAACACCTCTTCCTTCACACATTTCTGACCTGTCACTAGTTTCTACTGTATCTGTCCTTCTATTTCTCTTTTACAGTTATCTTTCATTTTCATCATTATCACTTTATGTCTGCTTCCCATGCTGGCATGGGTTGGATGGGTATAAATCAGTCCTTATTTGGAGTTCTGTCCTCCTAGATTTGTTTGTGGACTGCATCTCACTTGTCTGTTTCTTTTTCTAACCTGGTTCCTAATGCTAACCATTTCACAGAGTGTACTGGATGTATATTATTGTGACACCAGCACTAGAGAAGTTGTCACTTCCTTGGCAAGAGTAAAGGTTCTTCCCAACCATACATTGAATGTTTCTGTCTTGGCTTTTTTAACTGGTGGTACCTGTAAGTTGTCAGAGAAGTATCAATAATTTAGAGATTATGTTGTCAATATGTATTAAGAACATCATAGATCACTATTGCTGAGAACAGTAATTGAACCCAAGCAACATATTGTTGCTTGGGCTCTATTGTCTTGTACACCATCACTACCATCACATCATCATCATCATCATCATCATGATGTGTCAGATTTTAATGCTGATATATATTTGATGAGGCATCAAGAGCCAGGTTAGTTCTTTGGAGTAACTGGTTTTATGTGTGTGTGCATGATGTGCTTATGCAGGGATATGGCTGTGAGTATATCTATGAGTTTCATGCATGAGTATATAGCCCTGTGTGTGTAGTGGACTGTCTTTGAGTATGTAGCTCTCTGAGTGTATATATACAGGTGTATGTGTGAATATTTATGTTAGATCTTTTGTGTCTTTATCATAATCTTCATCATAGTTCTCATGCCCACCCCTCCATACTTGCATGTGTTGGATGGTCTCCTTCATAGTTTCCGTTGTTTTTTTGTGGTCCTTAGTCATCTTCTTCATGAGGATAATCAGCTTTTTAAGTTTAGCCATTAACTATATTTAGAAGTTACATTTACTTCTTGTAATTTGTTTCCTTTCTGAAAATATATATATATATATATCATCATCATCATCATCGTTTAACGTCCGCTTTCCATGCTAGCATGGGTTGGACGATTTGACTGAGGACTGGTGAAACTGGATGGCAACACCAGGCTCCAATCTAATTTGGCAGAGTTTCTACAGCTGGATGCCCTTCCTAACACCAACCACTCAGAGAGTGTAGTGGGTGCTTTTACGTGTCACCCGCACGAAAACGGCCACGCTCGAAATGGTGTCTTTTATGTGCCACCCG
>NC_068983.1:87143443-87163449 GCF_001194135.2 Octopus bimaculoides
TAATAGCCCTGTCTACCTCCTTGTTCCACCACCATGTTACTCTGGGTCGGGAGGGGACCTTACACCACCCACAAATCTGGCCGGTGGCTTCCAACAGGTTGTCCCGCAGAAATCTCCAATTGTCTTCCACGTTGTATGATGCTATATCCCCTTCTATTTCGTTAAATGCTTCAAGTAACTTGTCTCTAAGTCTCTGTCCATTTGCAGGGTCTTTAAGCTTCCACACCCTTCACCTCCAAGCCGGTCTAATTCTGGGCACCCATTTTGCCTTGATCCCAAAGTCACTAACTACTAATCTATGTTGTGGTTCCAAATTAATTAATCTATTTTATTTTGATTGTAGATTTTAATTGATTCCAGTGAACTTTTATCTGATGAATGTTTGGAATCTGCTGTCATAGACATTACTGGTTTGCAGAATCAAGACAGTAGATTGCAGAGTATCAAATCCCTAATACTACGTCATTGCAAAAACCTTAATTCTTCTGTTGCTGAAAGACATCCTATTACATTAATTCTTGACAAGGTAATTGTTTTGTATAATTGGTCCATTAAAGTATTGATTGAATTTTTTAATGTAAATTCTTTCTGCAGATGAAGTTCTTATGTAAAATGCAATAACAAAACAAGGTTATCTAGCAAAGTAAAATAGTAGAATTTGGGGACTGTTTTAAGTTCTTTGCCACAAAAAATAACTCCATCATCATCATTTAATATCAATGTTCCATGCTTGCATGGGTCAGATGGAATTTGTTGATGCAGATTTTCTATGGCCAGATCCCCTTCCTTGTTGCCAATTCTCCTGTGTTTCCAAGTAAGGTAACATTTTCCCATGATCAGGCATAGTAGATTGGAAACAAAGGACACTGCTTGTATGACAGTGACACTCACAATTATCACATACTCACCCACGTGTGCGAAGGGATGTGACATGATAGTGAGTTAACGGTTTTGATTCTCAGGCTGACTATGCTTTGTGTTCTTGAGCAAAACACTTCATTTCATGTTGCTCCAGTTCACACAGCTGTAAATAGGTAACACCTACTCTCTTACTCCAAAGCCAACAAAAGGCTCTTTCTGCTGCCTTTCCCATCCTGCGCACAGCCACCTTTCGCTCCTTACCTCTCATTCCAATTGCTGTAAGCATCCGCCATGCTGACTGAGCAGGGAATATTTTGGACTAATGAGTATATGTTGATTAGTGTGTTAATGTATTGAGTAAAGCACTGGCATGGTTTGGGCTACCTGGTGTCATCCGCAGTTGGGGTATATTTCCGTTGAATCTACTTCATGAATTCTGCAGTGTTAGTTGAGATAATAATAATTGATTAAGTAACCAGAAGATGGATTTGGTATTAGTCTTTATTCGTTACAATGATTGTTTCAACCTATCCTGCTACTGTCCCTTATAAGTGGGACTCTGTACATCATGTGGTGTTGCATCCATTTTGCAGTCTGGGTTACATCAGGAACATCCATACATAAAGAGGTGTCTCACTAAAAATCCTTAACAAGACACCACTTTATGTATAGTTGTACCTGATGTAACCCAGACTGCAAAATGGATGCATCACCACATGATGTACAGAGTCCCACCCATAAGGAACAGTAGCAGGATAGGTTGAAACAATCATTGTACAAAATAAAGACTAATACCAAATCCATCTTCGGGTTACTTAATCAATTATTTTTTATATATATATATATATATATATACACACCCACAAACATGAATGACAGGTTTCTTTAAGTTTCTGTCGACCAAATCCACTCACAAGGCTTAGGTTGGTCTGAAGCTATAGTAGAAGACATTTGACCAAGGTGCTGCACAGTGGAACTAAATCCACAACTGTGTGGCTGAAAGTGAATTGCTTAATTACAGTCATTTTTTAGTCTATAACCATGCCTGCACCTAACTTACCAAAAAATTTATCAAATATCGTCAACTGAAGTTGAAGTAGGTTTTCTTTTTTTACTTCCCTTCATGATTTCTGGTTAGATTTAAAGGCATGAAAACACTGATAATATAAAAATACTGGCACTTTCAAACCAGTATTGACTATTTTGTGTAAATTTGTTATTGTTTTTGAGTTTTTGATTTTTCAATTAAGCTGTTTGCAGAGGTTTCACTATTCTTATTGTTTTGATTTTATTCATCCTTTGTAGGAAATTCAACATCTTCCATGGGAAAACATGCCCATTTTACGAAAGCAGGCTGTTACACGAATACCATCTTTATATTACCTTAAGATTCAAAAGAAATTTCTGCATAACCAAGGTTCTATCCTCACTGATGGTATTGATAGAACAAATGCCTACTATGTACTTAACCCTGATGCAAACTTGCAGCATACACAGGAAACTTTTAAAGATTGGTTTCAAAGGTAAGACGTCAATCTTTTTATGAAATTAATACTTAGTTCTGTGTTATCACAACTAATTCAATCATTTTGAACTAGATGGTTTAATGAAATAAAACATGCTGGTTTCAAAGTGTTCAAGAACCTTTTGTTCAGTTACATTCCATGTACCAGTTTAATGATGACAAAGTTACTTGTTTTACTAAATCTCATTGAATTCTATATTGTTTTTGAAATTAATTGAAATACAAGTAATGTACTTCATTAGAAATTGAGTCAGCAAAGGGTTAAGGGTCACAAGATGTTTGACTGCTGAATTAAAATGATTCATGGGGTTAGTATTTGACTAGCAGCTCATGCCTAAAAATTCTTTAATCAACAATTTCTTAAGTAAATATGTAAATTTTCAGAAACAATTCATCTCTGCTAAAAGTAAAATTTTCTGTAAAACTAAGTGGATGGAACAAAAATGATTACCATTTCTGCAGAATTACTAATATGTAAAAAAATAACTGTCTCTTATCAATATCCACTGGCATTTATTAATGAGAAGAGGATTTGCCTTAATGAAGTTACATTATTATGATTGTTGATTCTTTGCAAGATTTCTTCGTAAAAGAAATTAAACATAAGTGCAGATGTGGCTGTATGGTAAGAAGCTAGGTTCTAGGTTCAGTGGGCAAGTGTCTTCTTCTATAGCCTCAGGCTGACCAAAGCCTTGTGAGTAGATTTGTATCGTAGATAGAAACTGAAAGAAGCATGGTGCACATATCTGTGTCGGTGTGTTTATGTCAGTATAACTTAGCAGTTCAGCAACAGAGATCAATAGAATTAGTACCAGGCTTAAGAAAAAAGCACTGCGGTTGATTCATTTGACTAAAAATTCGTCCAGGCAGTGCTTTAGCATGGCCTTAGTCTAATGACTGAAACAAGTAAAAGCAAAAAAAGATACATTTGATAGGAATGTCGTTGAAACTTTAAACTGGATCATTTTCTGTCAGCTTTTATTGATATCAATCCGAACAAATATTTACACAAATCTGACATCATAACTCTAAGCTCACTAATGAACTTATATTTGTGAAAGTTCATAATTTTTCTGCCTCAGTTATTTTCACATTATCATTTACTCTTTGTCTGGTCCTAGCCAGTGGCTTCTGGCCATACTGGGGAAGTTGTCATCATTATTTGGTGCCTTCATCGTTGTTTTAATGTTCACTTTTCTATACTCACACAAGTAAATAGAATTCATTGAGGCAAATCTTCTAACTGGATGCATTCCTGTTGCCAACACTCACTCGGTTGCAAGCAAGGTAATATTTTCCCAAGGCTGGTCATGTTTTTATGGAAAATTGGAAATAAACACTGCTTATATGACAGTGGTGCTTATTTACAAATGTCACATGATGTCAAGACAAGGAGACAAGCATACGCTTACACATGTGCGCTTGCGTGTGTGCACACACACACATATACACATGTGTGTGGGTGTATATATTTATATATATGTGTGTGAGTGTTATCATCATCATCATCATTTAATGTCTGTTGTCCATGCTGACATGGGTTGGATGGTTTGACCAGGGCTGGTAAACTGGAAAGTTGCACCAGACTCCAGTCTGATTTGGCATGGTTTTCTATGGCTGGATGCCCTTCCTAACACCAACCACTCTGAGGGCCACCGGCATGGACCCATTTGCGTGACACCAGTATCTTCCACGACTGCAATTTTGCGCAGCTTGATGGGTCTTGGTCATTGCCTTCGTAAGGTCCAACACTTGAAAAGAATTGTGTATGTATATATTTATGTGTGTGTGTATGGCAGATTTCTATCTACAAATTCACTCAAAAGGTTATAGTAGAAGACACTTGCCCAAGGTACCTCACAGTGGAACAGAACCTGAAACTGTGTAGTTGGGAAGTGAACTTCTCAACCACAAAGCTATACCTACACCTTGTACTGCAATATGTATGGTGTAAGCTTCTATAATATCTACTCGTAATTTACACATTTGACAAGTGTGATGGTATGTTATTAAATTCTTGGCTAACCAGATTTGCAATCTAATTTAATTTCGTTGCCAAGCAGCTTGACTGCATCAGTAACATTAATGTTTTTGAAAGTGCATAAATATCATAACATTTGTCTATTCTGCCATTAAAGACATCTCAGGTTGCTTAGCTATAAAAGAAACCACTATCTAAGTTGTATATAACAAATTAAGTAAATATTTTTCTTACTGTCCATTTTTGATTGTCATTATTTCAGCATTCCTGACTGGGAAGGTGTTGTGGGGCAACCACCAACTGCCGATCAATTTATATCAGCCTTAACTCAAAAAGATGTCATGATGTAAGTAAAGTCAGTTTCACTATTTCATAAATTGCACATGTTCTGACTTAATGTTGATCTTTTAATATAAGTTAGGAAGTTTGTGACATAAGAAACTTATGATGATGTCTGTTGGTAGAAGCTGTAAACATCAGGGATAAAAGAGTGCTTTTGAGTCTCCCCCACAAATACCATGTATAGTATTTATCCCACTCAAGTTGCACAGATGCTGCCTTGTTATCATCATCATCATCATCATCATAAACATCCTCATCATCATTTAATGTCTGTTTTTCATACTGGCATGAGTGTTGGACAGTTTGATAGGATCTGGTGAGTTGCAGGACTGCATTGGACTCCATTGTTAGCTTTGGCATGATTTCTACAGCTGGATGCCCTTCCACATGCCCACCACTTTACAATGTGTACTGGAAAAGAAAAGGGAAAAGCCTTCTCAACTAAACGGGAGAAGTGTTTGAATGGGAGGGAAGTGGTTTTATTCCAGGTGTTGAGAGGTTAAAGTATGATAAAGGAACAAGCACAGGTGTCTTACTGTAAAGGAGATGCATAGCTACCCCACATTATATAAATGTGGAGGGAGCAGTTGGAAAGAAAATAAAGATGGTAGTGATGAGGTGCCATAGTAAACTCTTCTCTGCATTGTAAATACTGTGGACCAGTGATTGGCTCATTGGAAACATGTAGCCAACAGAACTTGTTTGTAAAATGCAATGAAAAAATAACTAACCAACTGGTTTAAATTATTGTACCTGTTTTTTATTGAAACCGTTTTGAAAACAATTTTTCATGTGATTTTATTGAAGCAAAACCCTTAGAAGAGCCCTACTTGAAATGCTTTTTCTCATGGCCTTCAAATTTATTCAGTTTTGTGAATTTTATTAACTGATTTTTGTCAGTGTCACTAGTTTCTTTGGATTTTTAAAACTAGAAGTTTACATTTCAAATAATTATTTCTAGGTACTCTTTTAATGTTCACTGCATTAAATATTTGAAGAAAACATTACCTTAAATAATGATAATAATGATCCTTTCTAGGCCTGAAATTTTGGGGAAGGGGAGGCTTGTCAATTACATTGATCCTAGTACTCAACTAGTACTTATTCAAACACTGAGATGATGAAAGGCAAAGTTGACCTTGGCAGAATTTGAACATAAAAATGGATGAAATGTGTAAATAATTTGTTTGGTATGTTAACAGTTCTGCCAACTCACTACCTTAATAATAATAATAATAATATCTATCTCTGAAGAGATAGCCCTGTGCTGAATAACAACATAGATGTGCTACACTGGGCTCCCCATTCAAAAACCAATCCAATCTAATAACATCGATGGAATGGGATAAAGGAACCTGTAGAAGACTTGAAGGAAGTGGTCTTTTAATGAAAATAATCACAAAAAAGAAATTTTACTGCCATACAAAGTACAGTTTCTCCTATGCACGATGTCTCAGTGAAACGTGTGAAGCACACATGCAAAATCATCACCAGAAAGTTTACAAATTATAAAATAAATGGAACATAAATTGAGTTATTACACATACATCTCAATGTTTACACAACTACGTGAAATTTACAGGACACACATTCACGCATAAGAGAACATGTGTCACAAACGAAGCAGAAACAAAAAACAAAACATTAAAAAAAATTTTTTTTATTTTTCGAACTAACACAGACTGAACAATTCAGAAGTTTAAAAACACCACAAAAGAAACTATGCCTGGAGATAAATCTATCAACAAAATAAAATACAGATCTTTTAGCCTTAAGAAGCTACGTTACAAGCAATGTTTACATGCAGAGAACTTGGAGATGGTGTTGTATTAAAAAATTAACCCTAAACAGACTGATCCGTCCCCTAATGTCAACGTCCAAGCTTGTCATGCCTCAATAACAAAGCAAAATACAAACTGGATTGGTCGTCAACCAAGGGCCACATACTCAAATGATGAGCCAGATTTGATACGGAAAATTAGCTACTGGTTCAAATCTTCTCGAAACACATGAGCTGGAAGTACCCCACAACCAGAATATTCCAACACATGGCCATCCATGCTAGTCATCAAATAACCAAAAGAAAAAGAATGGAAAATGGTCTAAGGGAGATAATAAAGAAGTTCTTATGGCCTTCTGCATTGCCATATATTTCCCTACAAATAAATCTAATACTGTACAAACTTACTTAAACTGGAGACAGAAACACCTTCAAGTAAACTTACCAATGTCAGAAGAAACATTATGAAAAAGAAATTACTAACTGAAGTTGAGATTGACTAAATTAAACAATCAGTAAGGGATAAAAGAACGAACCTGCAGCTAAAGAAGATACTACAGTGGAAATAATTATAGACCAGCCCAGGGCTGATGAAAATGCAATAATGACTGAAAGAGTTAATGTAACTGATAGGCAAAGTAAAATACTCTCTGGACCAACCATAAACACTAAGGCAGATGAAAATCAAATAGATGAAGAAAGTCACACAGAAATTGACCCAACAGAACTACATGATCTAAAAAATCAAATCATGATTGAATGGCTGAAAATTAAAGAAACCAGTATGAATGAATGCGACACTCTCCCAAAAATTTGCAATTCTAACCAAAACCTGAAAATAATTGGTAAAATCCACCTTGTACTTAAGGATATAATATCAGTTAATGATGTTAATATTACAGATCTTAACCACCTGCACTATGCATCCGCAAAAATCTCAATAATTCTATGTGGTGAAAAGATTAGAAAGCAACAACATTCCCACAAAAAAAGCCTTCTTGGCAAGTGTGTATTCAACACCAAGTTCAGCTACTTAGGTCTGACATAGAATGTTAAAAAAACCTTAAGTTTGACAAGACTATGAAACCAACAAAAACCCGAAAATTAAAGAAAAAATATAATATGAAAACCATATTTGACATTGATACCACTATAAAAACCATCAAGCAAAAGGTATGTGATAAAGCTGCCCACATAGCAAAGTATGAAAAGTGTGTTAGATTCTTCAAGGACAACAACATGTTCAAAAACAACTCCAAAAATTTTTACAGGATGATAGGGAAAATACCAGTTACAGTAAAGTCTGTCCCATCAAAAGAAGAAGTGCCGGAACTTTGGAATAAAATTTGGGCAGAAAGAAAAACAATGAAAAGGCCCCTTGGGTTGATAGAATGTCTACAGACTTAGACTCCTTAGAAGAGCAAAAGTGGGAGGGTATCAAGGTAGAGGATGTAAGATTTGCTCTCAGGAAGTCAAGCAAATGGAAGTCTCCAGGAAAGGATAAAATTCCTAACTTCTGGTTGAATGTTTTCCCAGAGAGTCATGAACTGCTAACAAAACTTTACAACAATGTTTTGCAACAATCTAGTATGATTCCCTCTTGGCTAGTTAATGGTGTTACATTCCTACTTCCAAAAAATGAAGAAACAAATGAACCAAAATATTATAGACCCATAACCTGCTTAACAACAATGTATAAAATGCTAACATCTGTCTTGACTGAATACACCTATAGTTTTTTAATAGAAAGTGGCATATTCCCTAATGAGCAAAAAGGATGTAAACGTGGGTCCTATGGTTGTAAAGATCAGCTATTCATCAACAAGATGATCTTGGAAGATTGTCACAATCGACACAAAAACTTGTCGATAGCCTAGATAGACTATAAAAAAGCTTATGATAGTCTACCACATAGCTGGAGTAAGAAATGTCTGAAAATGTATAAAATAGCACCTACTCTGAGAAACTTTTTGTCTGTAAATATGAGATCATGGAGAACCATACTGACTTTGAACAGTGACAATGAATCTCTCAATGCTGGAGATGTAAGAATTTCATGTGACATTTTTCAGGGTGACTCTCTATCACCACTCCTCTTTTGTCTAGCCTTAATACCTCTCTTGAAATTGCTCAATGATGTGCAGTACGGTTATAAAATGTTTAATAAAAATATAAATCATCTCTTTTACATGGATGATTTAAAGCTCTTTTCAAAAAATGACCAACAACTACAGGGCTTACTAGCGATTGTTAAACAATTCAGTGATGACATCAGGATGCAATTTGACCTCGATAAATGTGCAAAAGCTACCTTTATCAAAGGAAAAATGACAGAAACATCTAACGTTAACCTTGATCAGCAGAATGTTATAAAGGAGTTAGAACCAGCAGAGAGCTACAAATACCTAGGGGTTTTTAAAGGGAACGGAATCAAACATTCAGGGATGAGGGAAAGGATCAGAAGAGAATGTTATCGCAGGGTAAGGGCAATACTCAAGACAGAACTGAATGCAAGAAACAGGATCGAAGTGATCAATACTTAAGCCATACCAATTGTGGCTTACAGTTTCAATATCATTAACTGGTCAGTTACTGAAATATGTAATCTTGACAGAAAAATAAGAAAATTGACAATGCATAGAATGCACCACCCTAAGGAAGATATAGTATGACTTTATCTGCCAAGAAAAGAGGGAAGTTATGGACCTTTACGACTGGAATTAACAATGAAGATTGCCACAATTGGCCTGAAAATCTCTATGGACTGGATGTTAAAACTTGTCTCAAAACATGAAAACAAGAAAGCATCATACTCAGTAACAAAACAGTCAGAGGAATATCTAAATGAATTCCAAATACAACAAATTGCAGAATTAGACTTACTAGAAACAAGCACAGAAAAAGCTAAGCGGATAAAAACCTGTGCTAAAACTGCTGCCTTAGATATTCTTACTGATAAATGGCAAGGAAAACCTCTCAATAGTAAATACGCAAAGAGAGCTAATAATGCCGATGTTGACAAAGCCCTTACCCATCAATGGTTAATGGCTTCTGACTTAAAATTAGAAACAGAAGGGTTTATCATAGTAGCCAAAAATCAATGCTTACCTACAAGAAACTACCAGGCCAACATATTGAAGAATGACAGCTGCCCAACATGCTGTTTATGACAGCAACAAAATCAAACCATTGATCATGTTGTCTCCATGTGCAGTCTTCTTGCGCTTATAGTGCATATCAACAGGCATGATAGAACAGCACAATATATTCACTGGGTAATTTGCAAAAACCTGGACCTGCCCCATGATAAAAACTGGTGGGAACACAAACCACCTCCAGTGCTTGAAAATGGTCACATCTCACTCCTTGGGAACTTCACCATTCAAACTGACTGAAAGATAGATGCAAATAGGCCAGACATTATATTGAAAGACTTCAGACAAAAATCATGCCTCCTTGTTGATATAACTGTCCCAATCGATATTAATGTATCTGTCAAGAGCTACCAAAAACTGAGCAAGTATAACGATCTTGAAATAGAAATTGGCAAAATGTGGAACCTGAAGACTAAAACAATACCCGTTGTCATAGGTGCCCTAGGAATGATAGCAAAAGGGGCTGATTGCTTCCTAGCTCAGACACCAAGAAACACCAAAATGGTAGAAATTCAAAAGATAGTGCTCATGGGAACTGCCCATATCCTTTGTAAAATACTGTCTATGTAATCTCAAATTTTAAAACAAACTCATAATTTTCTTGTGTTTTCTTAAACATTCTCTAGAACAATACTATGTACAAAACCAAATATATGACACCCTAGGTATAACACCAACATGAACGTCTAACTTGTTGTCTCTTGAGGTCTCTGGGTGAGACTTGGAGCCAACCTGTACAAATACAAAGCAAAAGTCAAATATATAATAATAATAATGTAATGTATGTGTGTGTCTGTCATAATCTCTAATATTTCTCTTTTCCAGATATTGTGGTCATGGCAGTGGCAGTAAATACTTACACGGCGATCACTTACAAAACTTAAACTGTCATGCTGCTGCTATATTAATGGGATGCAGCAGTGGCCATATGGAAGCAAAA
Organism: Octopus bimaculoides; assembly: GCF_001194135.2. Taxonomy (NCBI): domain Eukaryota; kingdom Metazoa; phylum Mollusca; class Cephalopoda; order Octopoda; family Octopodidae; genus Octopus; species Octopus bimaculoides. The sequence continues at coordinate 87,154,028 of NC_068983.1, forward strand.
GGTGTCCTTGATGAATGTGGAATGATTACAAACTACTATTTGGCATTTTGGTAAATATTACATTGTTCCTTTCTTCATTATCTATTACGATTGTAATTTCTCTTTTGTCTGTGTTGGTTTATTTTTTTCATTTTATTCTTCCTAACTCCTTTCAACTGTGAAGAATATTATAATCAAATTGGGTCATAAAATTCCTAATGAAAACTCTGCCATCTCTAGAGCTGCAGTCCCCAAGCATTTTTGTGCTATGGGCTGGTTTGATGCAAGACAATTTTTCCCTGGACTGGGGGATCACGTGTATAACAAAGCACAATAAGGTGCTTAATATATAAGTTAATTATTACAAATATGATACGTATATATTACAGATATAATACAGAGGCACCCTGCAGACTGTGATAGTCAATAAAATACAAATACAATATAAAAGTTTATTCATTCTGTGCAGCCCAGTACCAAATGATCCACAGCTCAGTACTGGTCCATGGTCTATTTTAAAGTAAGTTAGGTTGGTGGAGTTCATTACACCCCAAGCTGTATTTTAAACCACACTCTGCAAGCTAATAAAACTAGGGAATTGCTATGTGGTTGCTTGACCTGCTAAAGATAGCTGCCAAATCCCAGTCAAATTTCATCCCCTAGCATCTTAAAAATCATATGGATATACTCTGTAATGTCCTAGATACACTAAAGAAAATGATATGGTTATGAAGGCTGGAATGCCATTGATCATAGGACTTCTCTATCTGGGTCGACCTGGGGCTAAGCAGCAATAATAACAGTGTTTATTTTGCTTTCAGTAGTCAGTCTTTCTCATTACAGCTAGGTGGATGGAGCTTATGGATTTTTAATATCTTAGCTGTAAACATATAGTATTCACCCATCATTCAGCTAGTCACCATTTGCCCAATTAGACTCACTCTTTTCAAACAGTTACAAACTGTTGTAATTTTAAAAGAACTTGTCAATACACCAGAGAATTCTTCAGTCATTGGTTTTAAAGTCCAGATGATAATTTAAGATTAGTCAACGAAGCCAACTTCCAATTAAATATTTACTACTATTATTACTTTGAACCTCTTAACCACGATTGTTCTTAAGTCTACTCTGACCTGGAGTAGTAGTGCCTGTCAGGGTCCCATCTATTGGTTAATTAGCATATTAGGGTTTGCCTACTTATGCAGGTGAAGATTGGATCTAGTGGACTCTCCAGAAGAAACCTTCATGGTTCAGTAGAGAGAGAGGTCGCAGATGAGAGAGTGAGGTTGACAGTGCACAACTCTTCTTCACTTTAACCCTTTAGCATTTAGACTAACCATATCCGGCACAAATATTCTACCTGTTTTATACTCAAACCAGCTAGATCTGACCTCTCACACCTGCTCTACAATGTTATTCTAAAAATATACAATCACATCATCAAGGTTTTGAAGCTGTCAGATAATGCATGATTAACTCATATCAATGTGAATGAATAAGCATTACATTTGACAGAATAATCTGAATGCTAAAAGGTTAAACAGAGTCACTGCAAAAGTCATCAGTCATTCTTAACGATAACTAGATGGTCCTCATCACTTGGATGGATGAACATGTGTATAGTATTATAAACTTAGATATGTTTCGACCAAAGATTGTCCCAGGCCATGTCTAACTTAATAGCACCACATGATTATATTAGTCATGGAAATCCTCTTAGCCCCTTGTGGAGCATAGGGCCGGTTTCCCGGTTTCCATGGCATATGCGTTTCCCACTATCTGGATGGGACGCCAGTCCATCGCAGCTTTTTACTCAAGAAACAGGAAGAAAGAACAAGAGAAAGTTGGGTCGAAAGAGTACAACAGGGTCGCCACTACCCCCTGCCAGAGCCTCGTGGAGCTTTAGGTGTTTTCACTCAATAAACACACACAACGCCCAGTCTGGGAATCGAAACCGCGATCCTCTGACCACGAGTCCACTACCCTAACCACTGGGCCATTGCACCTCCATATTAGTCATACTGAAGTTAAAAGAAAATATTTTGAACAACTGTTGTGTGTGTATGTATGTGACTTAATGAGATAGATTTACACTAGCTTTATCTTGTATGTGCATTGGTAGAAAATATGTGTGTGTGTGTATATATATCATCATCATCATCATTTAACATCCACTTTCCATGGGATAGACAGTTTGAATGAAAACTGGTAAACTGGGGAGCTGCACCAGGTTTCAATCTGATTTGGCAAGATTTCTACAGCTGGATGCCCTTCCTAACGCCAACCACTCCGAGTGTGTAGTAGGTGCTCTTTACATATCACTGGCATGGGTGCCATTGACGTGACACTGGCATCGGCCATGACTACAGTCTCACTTGGCTTGACAGGTCTACACAAGCATGGTATTACCAAAGGTCTTGGTCACCTGTCACTGCCTCCATGATGCCAAACATTTGAAAGGTGCTTTTTATGTGCCACTGGCACAGGTGCCAGTCAGATGGCACTGGCATCAGCCACAAGTACGATTTCACTTGGCTTGACAGGTCATCTCAAGCACAGCATATCATCCAATGTTTGAAGGGTGCTTTTTATGTGCCAAATTACCCAATGCTGGTATTGGCTACAACTATGATCTCACTTGGCTTGACTGATCTTCTCAAGCACGGCATATTGCCAAAACACTCGATCACTTGTCATTGTCTCCGTGGGGCCCAACATTTGAAGATCATGCTTCACCATCTTGTCCCATGTCTTCGTGGGTTTACCTCTTCCATAGGTTGCCTCCACCATTAGAGTGCGCCACTTCTTAACACAGCTGTGCTCGTCCCTATGCATCACATGACCATACCAATGTAGTCGTCTCTCTTGCACACCACATCTTATGATATAAACTACACTTTAGTGTGAATGGTGTTATTTTTTAAGTGAATTTGCATGTGCGTGCATCTGCATGTTTTATTTATTTATCATAACTGATTTCTTGAATTGATTTGTATTTTCAGCCCCATGATTGTAGCAAACCTTTGGGATGTCACTGATAAAGATATTGACCGCTTTCTACAGGCAATGCTGAAGAGTTGGATCTCTGTTGGGAATCGCAATGAGAAAAAGGACTGTGTAACGTTGACAAAAGCAGTAATGAAAGCCAGAGACGCCTGCAGACTTACCTACCTCATCGGTTGTGCTCCAGTGGTTTATGGGTTGCCTTTATGAAAACATATTTTACAGATTAGCATTAATTGTTAGCAAAGCCAAATGTTGTAACATAAATCAGGGATTTCTTTTATAAGCATCTTAAATTTATTTCTTGGGTTTTCTAGAAAAAAAAATTCCCAAGTCAAGCATATAATATGTAATTTTTATTGAAAGATAGATATGAATTGATTTTGAAAAAGAAGACATCTTAAAACTGCATATAAGCTTCCCTTCATTAAATTAAGAATAATGACAGTTAATTAAGTGTCTGAGAGCATCATTCTTATTTAATCAAAATTAAAAGAATCTCAACAGATTTTTTAACAGGAATTTTCACATCTCTGCCCTACTATGGAATAGTTTCAGTATTATTATTTTAGTATTTGTAATATCATTTTGTAATAATCTAGGAAGTTTAGAGTGAAAATTTTATATATTAGAATCTTTTCTTTCTTGTAAAACAAAAACAAAAAACAAATAGTGAAATAATATCTTTGGATCTTTCGTATTTTGTGATGATATAAGTATTGAAATTTATTATCTTTTTTCAACAAATCAAAATTATAAATTTTTTTTTTTTCATTATTTTAGATATGCATTAGAATTTCAGGCATTTTAAAATTAGAACCAGTTATTTCAAGATTAAAAACAGCAAGTTACTATGGTATTTGTAATTGTGAGTGAACAGATTTTAGTTCAAAATGAGAACTTGCCACTTCAAAGTGAGATTAATGATTTCAAATGAGTCTTTATCACATCAAAGTGAGAATGGTGATTTCAAAGTGAGCATAACACATACAGAGTTATTAAATAGAAATATATCAAAATATTATTTGTAATATCAGCAATATAAACTTGCCTGGTTGACTATAAGTTTAAATCTGCCTAGCAATGAGGCAAAAAACTCATATGATGGTAATACCTTCAAGTTTTCTTGAGGGGTGAGAACAATAACAACATCCAATGCTAATTTTCTAAGAATATTGCTTCAGTGGATGGCTTTTGTAACATTTATAGGATTGTTCAATATTTCTTCATGCCTGGGAGAAAAAGTACTGTTATTAGTGCATATTTTACACATGAGAAACATTCCTCTGTTGGATTAAGCACAGGTCAATACACCAGCAGACATTTCTTACAAATATATTGAACATAAATGTTGAACCCATGGTAGAACAGTTGTATTATTGGAAATATATTCCTGACCTTGAAAATGTTCAGCCACATGGTGAAGAAAGTTTTCATACTTAGCCATTTGTGAGCTTGAAATTCTGTGAATACCAGTCTCTCTTTACTTGACATGACAGCAATTATATTGATATTTTTGTCTCCTTGTCCAGAGATAGTTCTGTGGGCTGGGCCCTTAAGATCAGTGGTGGTAGTGTGAAGGTTAAAGCTACATCATTCAGCTACAAAAATAAGTGATTTATTAAGAAGGAAAAACACTTGACAAATTCATGTCTGTCAATGATAAATAACATTATGTTGAATTCTGTTGCCAAGTACTTGAACTAGCTTTTTCTTACCTGTAAGCCTTCTATGGTTTTTCCCATTCAACCAGTGATTTATGACGCAAATCTCATCTCATGTCTTTATTTTCAGCAGATGATCAATGATTTATTTTTTATTGCCTCATCATCCACCTTAATTTTGCATCTACTGCTTTTGGGTAGCACCTCTTGTTTTTAGTCTTTATTTAGTCTAAAATTGTTCTGTTAGCAGTCTTTAAATTAATGTCTATAAATTGAGCAAGGTCCTTGAGGTTTAACCCTCAATAATAACAATCTATTAAGTTGACTGTGAGCAGTACTGTATGCTGGTGTTCCCTTTGTTTCATATTCCCTTGGTGGCTCTTCTTGAGACATTGAAAAAAACAAAAACGAAACAGAAAACAACTTTAGAATATAAGTAGTTTGTGTAAATCTGAGTTCTTCTTGTACTCACATAGGATTATAAATACTGCTTTATTAAGAAATTCAGATACTTTTTTGATAATGTAACTGAGGGAATTGGTAAGATGCCTCTATTACAATATCATTATCATCATTCTAATGTCTGTTAAAATGGTGATGATGTTGATAATATTGTGTATGTGTAAAAAGTATGTATCTTCATATATCTGTTGAAGATTAAATACCTCACAATTGAGCAAGTGTTTCAGTACATTGGTATTTTTTTCTGAAACTTGTACAGTTAGTTGTAAGGTATTTAATCTTCAATATATAAATATATACTCTACATTATTATGCATTCAGTCTTATTTTGTTTTTAATTATAGTCTTCTTGAAATTCTTTGGTGGACTGTAAATAAATTATTTTTGTACATATGTAAATAAATTTTGCTAATACAAATTAAACCCTTTTTACTTCTTTATTAATTTTCTTTTTGTTAATGATGGCTTAAGAAGCTTGTTTCCCAACCATATGGCTTCAGGTTCAGTCCCACTGCTTGGCATCTTGGAAAGGTGCCCTGAGACTGACAAAAGCCTTGTGAGTAGACCCGGTTGTATAAAGACTGAAAGAAGGCCGTGTGTGTCTCCTTGTCTTAATGTTGTGTGATAGTTGTAAATGAGTGATACCATCATATTAGAGGTGTTATGCATTTCCAATTTTCCATGAAAACATGTCCAAACCTGAGGAAATATTTTGCTTGGAAACAGGTGAAGGTTGGCAAGCAAGAGGAGTATCTGGCCATAGAAATTCCATTTTTATGAATTATATCTGATCTATGAAAGCAAGGAAAAGTAGATGTCTAAAAAAATGATAATTCTATAAACATAAACGAACCCCAAACCATCTGGTTAAGAAGCAAGCTTCTTACCACACAGTCACACCTATGCCTATTATACAAGTATATGTATACAATTATACACACACACACAGATAGATAGATACATAAACATTGAACCATACTCGATGACTGGTCACCATGCCAGTGGAGCACTAACAGCACTGTTGAGCGTGTTCATTGCCAGAGCAGCTGTCTGGCTTCCGTGCTAGTGACCCGTAAATAGCACCATTTGAGCGTAATCGTTACCAGCGTTGCCTTCTAGCACTTGTGCTGGTGGCACGTTAGAAAATCATTCGAGCGAGGTCGTTGCCAGTGCCGTAAAAAACACCTTTTTGAGCGTGGCTGTTGCCAGTACTGTGTGACTGGCCCTTGTGCAGGTGGTATGTAAAAGCACCCACTACACTCTCGGAGTGGTTGGCGTTTATCAAGCTGCAGAACCATTAAACCATTGTTTTCTATATTAACCCTTTAACGTTTAAACCGGCCACATCCAGCCAAAATATTCTACCTGTTTTATGTTGAAACTCGCCAGATTTGACCTCTCCAATCTGCCTTATAATGTCATTCTAGAAATAAACAATCACATCTTTTGAAATCTTGAAGCTACAAAATAATGCATGATTAATTCAAAACAATGTGAACAAATGAGTATTACATTTGACAATAATCTGAATGCTAAAGGGTTAAGGAAGCTGCAAATTGTCTTCATGTTTTAATCATCTTTTGTAAACCCTTATTGGTAAATAAAGAAGGCATTATTATTATTATTATTATTATTAATGAGTAAGGTGGTGAGCTGGCATAATTGATAGCACACTGAGTGAAATGCTTAGTGGTATTTTGCCCATCACTATATTCTGAGTTCAAATTACACTGAGGTCGATTTTTACCTTTCATCCTTTCAGGGTGGATAAAGTAAAGTACCAGTGAAGCACTGGGTTTGATGTAATTGACTAGTCCCCTTCCCACAAATTTCAGGCCTTGTACCTTTTGTAGAATGGATTCATCATCATCATCATCATCATTGTTTAACGTCCGCTTTCCATAGTAATAATCCTTTCTACTACAGGCACAAGGCCTGAGATTTTGGGGGGAGGAAGCCAGTCAGTTACATCATTCCCAGTACTCAATTGGCACTTATTTCCCTAAATTTTACCTTGTAGGATAAATGGATGGGACTCAATGCAATATTTTTACACTGGTTTGCACACACACACATGACGGGTTTCTGCATAGTTTCCCATTTCAAAATTTCACTCATAAGATATTAATCAGCCCAAGGCTACTGTAGAAAGGCAACTACAGTATGCTATAGTGAAATGAAACCAAGAATCATGGTTGCAGAGCTAACATTTTAGTTACATGTATGTGGAGCCACACACACACACACACACACACACACATTATCTCTCTCTCTTTTTTTAGTATATTGCCAATGATTTTGCTCTTTCAGTCAAGGCTTCAATGTCTATAAATACATTTATCTTTAAAGCAACATCTCTTGTTTTTAATATCTCGTGTGTCTTTTCTATATTGCTGTGTATGTGAATATATATATATATATATATATATATATATATACAGCCTCTTTCTTCCAGTCATTTCATCATGATAAACTGCTAATCCCTACATATCTTTTTCCTTTCTCTGTTTTTTTCGTTCTCTCTCCATTTTTTTCTCTTTCATCCTTTTCTGTTGAAGAGCATAGGCTTGAAATGTCAAAGACTTTTCCATTTTTCTTTGCTTGTTCCCTCATCTGACTTTGTCTTTTGTTTTCTGTAAATTTGAACTATCTATCTATCTATCTATCTACGGACATGACACATCGGCTCCGAAGGTAATCTTTATTCTTGACCATTTATTGCCCACATATTGTTATCATTTTTGTCTATAAGGTGTGTGAAGCACCCAACTTTCGTTTTATTGTGTTTCCAAGGTAGGAATTGTCCCTTAGGGGCAGTTTCAACCTCTTTTGAATTCATATATTTTCTTCCCGACATTGAAAAATGTCGAGAAATGTTGTCGTAGAACGCTGGTCGGATTCTTTCGTGAACCAGCATTTTTCTAGGCTTGAAACGCTAGGAGAACAAAAAAATAAGTCATGCACGCGCACACACACCAAATCAACAGTCATGGAAAAAACACTTTAAAGTTTGTAATAACAAACTTTAAAGTGAACGCTGCAACCACGACCATTAAAAGCCCTGTCACCACCACCAAGACTACCACTGCTACCACCGCCACCACCGATACCAGCAACAACAACAACAACAGCAGCAGCAGCAGTTCAACTCAACCTTTGCTCTCTTCACCAGCAGCAACCGAAGGAGAGAAAGAAAAAATGAAAACAGCTAAACAAATAGATGTTTTCTTTTCAAATAAAGAAAATTTACGCACCTCTCCCACAACAAATAAAATTAACAATACAGAAAAGGAAAAAACAAGCCACAACACCACTGACACAGTCACAAATGCCACATCTCCCACCAATACCAGCGCCAGCACCAGCAACAACAATAACAAAAAACCAAACTTTGCTGAAGCTTTGAATCAAAAGGAAACAATTGTGTTTTATACGACACAACAGATAATAGAAATGAGAAAGTTGATTACAAAAGAAAATAATGAAGTACAATTAAACATCCCCGAACAAACATTACAAGAGAAAAACAAAAGGACCATCATATACAAAGTGATTAATACAAAAAGTAGGCGGCCAGAACAGGCCAGTACAGACAAGATTCAGAAATGTTTGCACTCACTTTGGTCTGATAAACAACACATCACTTGGTGGCATACATTTGCCCATGTCCAAGTGATTTTTCGAAATGAAGAGTTAGCAAAGAAATTTTCAACGCTAACTCTTCAAACACAAGAAATAACAATGATACCTAGCTATCTTGGCCAAAGGGTAACAATAAAACATGCACCTCCAACAATAGACACACTATGGTTGCTATCGGCCATATGTGTCGACATGGAGAACATAAATGTCCTCCAAATCACCGTTGGAGAAAACAACTGGACAGGAAAAACAATACAAATCCTGTTCCACATAAACGAAGAGGAAATCCAGAAAATTCCACCTTACATCCGTGTGTCACCAAATCAAAAATTATATGTAGTGGTAGAGGGCAGGCGGCCTCGCTGTTACTTATGCGACAGCGAGGCACACCTTAAAAAGGAGTGTCTGACTGCCCTATAACACAACGACAACAACAGCAAGAACTAACAAAACCCATTAAAAGAGTCTTGCTGCCCACACCGCCATCCACACAAAAAACAACAAAATCAATATCAGCAACATCAACAAAGGAAAAAACTACAAATACTGCAAAATTAACAAACAAAGAAGAAAAAAGAAAAGACAATACAAAAACTGATCCCCCTTCCCCCACATCACAAACACCACAACCAAAAATTCAACAACCAACAACAATAAAAACAACAACACAAC
>NC_068983.1:87163459-87164253 GCF_001194135.2 Octopus bimaculoides
ATACAAAAACTGATCCCCCTTCCCCCACATCACAAACACCACAACCAAAAATTCAACAACCAACAACAATAAAAACAACAACACAACCACTTACACAAGCAAACACAGATCCATATAACATGCCCCTACCCCCTTCCGATTCCTTAGATAATTCGTCTGAAGACGAAAGTAGCGAAGAATGGCAAATAGCCAGGAAAAGGGGGAAAAAAAGATCAAAAACAAACACAAACAAAGCAGGGAGATTCACATCTCCCGAAAATACTTCCAACTCCAACACGATCAACATCAATAATAACATACCAAAAACAATGCTCACAGCAATAAACACTACAAACACAGAGTTGATGAAATACATCAACTCAAAAACAAACATTACAAATAACGATATTAAAACAAACAATCACCCACACACAACACCACCAAAACACATAAAGATATACCACATAACACCAGCATTGCACCACCAAGTAAAATCCCTCTACCCCAATGCGGTAGGGGGGTGCCAGAAATATTTGTGCAAGAAATTGTACAACAGCCTCCTTGGTGAAAAATCCAAGGAGGAGACAGAACTTTCAAACAGTAAGTAACTCTTTGTTCCTTTCTTTTTGTGCTTTAAAGCACATATTTCAATAGAGTCATGCTCAAAATTGGTTGTGTAAATGCGCGTGGCTTGGGGTCCCCTTGGAAACAAGGCTACCTCTTAAATGATATCAAGTCACATAACTTGGGAATCATAGCCATAAGTGAGACCAGACTCCACGAGCCACGGGCCCGAAAGTCCATGTTTGGAGGAC
>NC_068983.1:87164888-87165768 GCF_001194135.2 Octopus bimaculoides
TGGAGCAACCGCATTGAGTCGTCGAGATCGTATCTAGATAGGATAGTGTGTAGGACAATAGATAGAGATAGCTTAGGATGTCCACAATTCCACACAGTCAGCTACACGGATCACAAACTTGTGATGTGTACGCTAGACTTAGATAAGGCACATAGGCAGGGTCCCAGTTACTGGAAACTAAACGCGTCTTTCCCGTCGAGACAGGTTTTCAGAGACCGGATTAGCACGTTAGTAAAGAGCTTTGACGGGAGCCATCATCAACAACAAATGGTGGTTTGCCCTCAAAAGCAGAAGCAACTAGATATAGCAAGGCACTAACCGTAGATAGAAACAGAGTAGAGGGAGAGCTAGTGAATAAGTTAGAGGAGGCATTAAGAAGCGGCATCGCATCCGACGTTTTGGCGGCGAAATTGGCCCTCGACCAACATTTCAATGCCAAACACGAAGGATGTGCTGTCAAAGCAAGGATGCGTGCTCTAAGGAACGAAGGTGTTGGAGCCGCGCGAGAGGCCCGGATGGCGGAGGCGCAGCGGGGCAACAGAGTCACCATCTGGTCTCTGGTAGATGAACAGGGGTGCGAATTGCTCGAGCCGAGCAAGATGTGCGAGGCCTTTCAGCAAGGCGCAAACGTGCGCCGTGCCGGGCCGAAGCATCCATGACAACCTCCATCTGATGCGCTACATCATAGAGCGGGTAGTTAAGGAACCTGGCATGGGTGGGACCCTGATCGATTTGGATCAATCGAAAGTTTTCGATAGGGTAGACCATCAATACTTGGAAGCTGTCCTCATAGCGGCTGGCTTCGGTCCCGTTTTCCGCGGCTGGATGGCTGCTTTGTACAAAGGCAACTGTTCGGTGGTTCGCGTCAATGGGCACCTAT
>NC_068983.1:87166788-87170863 GCF_001194135.2 Octopus bimaculoides
AAATGACGAAGCCACTTTGAACATGATTCTATGGAACAGTAAAAAATTTTATAAGCAGAGAGTTACTTACGTTTCTTTCATAAATAAAAGTGATTTTATTTTACAAATTGTGACATTAAGGACCGAGGTTACCGTGGTCTTTTCCGTAGGTTTTTCTTTATTGGGAAATTTTTGTAATATTTTCATTTTTTTGTACATACCCCAAACGTTTTCTCGATGCCTTTTCATTGTTATCCCCATTTTAATTTTTTTAACTTTATTTTCGTCCCCATCGGAAAGAAAAAACTCTACATTGTATTTGTCCCATCTATGTTGAGCCCTGTGTGGCTAATAAAAGAAATCTATCTATCTATCTATCTATGTAATTGTATACACATACATGTATAATAGGTGCAAGCATGGCTGTGTGGTAAGAAGTTTGCTTCCTAACCACATGGTCTCACTGTATGGTACCTTGGGCAAGTGTCTTCTACAGCGTCAGGTTGACCAAGGCCTTGTGAGTGGATTTGGTAGACAGAATCTGAAAGAAGCCCATTGTATATATATATATATATATATATATATATATATGTGTGTGTGTGTGTGTGTGTGTGTGTGTGTATCTATGTATCTATGTGTGTGTCTGTCTTTGCCCCCCACCATCACTGATTGACAACTGGTGTTGGTGTGTTTATGTCCCAAAGCTTGAGATGAAAATTGTATAGAGAGAAACTGTGAAAGCCTGTTGGGTAGATTGTTCCTTATCTTATGTGGTCAACTTTATCTGTCAGCTGTTTTAAAGCCACCACCTACCCCTTAGGTGCTTTTTGAAGAGTCCACTCTATTGCAGACACTTGGAGATTTAGGTATGAGGCTAAGTTCCTCCTACCAATCCTGAAAACCTTGAGAAGTATCATGAGTTACTGCCCTTACTCTGATAAACGCAAAAACGAAACCAACACAACAGCAGTAGCAACAAAACACTAAGGCATCTCTCTGCATAGATAATTTCTTTTTCACACGTGGTTTAACTAGCTAGGAGAAATATATTTATCTAAGTTGTACTGAAATAGTGGTGAAATATATATATATTTTTTCTTTTGGTTGAGAAATACCTGTTCTTATTAAGAATTTCTCTCACTGTTAAATAACACAAATGATAACATCTATGGCTGTACATCCTGTTACAGCCCCAAGCTGTATCAGATACAGTTCATCATAAATTTATGACTCTTGACTAAAATCTAATAAATTAAGACTGTAATTCACCCTTTCTACTTAATCTCTGTTCTCCTTCTTATAGTGAAGATGATATTGCTAAGTCAGTATTTAGAGATAATAACTTTCTGCATAATCTGATTAACTAAGGGATTGACTTGTATGATGCCAATTCACAAGGCTTTCTTTCAGAAATTATATCCCTGCAAATCTTGTAACTTCCTCTGCATTTTTATCTTTAATCACTTTATTCATCTTTTGCTTGATTTTTTTTTTTTACAATAGGCTTATCTGTTAGCTTAATTAGATGTAGGCATTCTGTTACATTCATCCTCTTTGTTTAGCAATATCTTCTATTATAACTATCATTCCTCTTCCTCTACCAAAAACATTGTATATGTAGCAGTTTTTGTAGTTACTTGCTACCTTCTTGCTTCCAGGCATGCTGTTTATCTTTCATAGTTTCATCTACCACACTAATCAACTATTATATCTACTGCTCACTGCAGCATCCTCAGAATTGATACCTTAGTTGTTATTTAGTCCTAGATCAGATTTGATAGGGCAGAGTTATGATTGCTGGCATTCAGTCATGACCGTTTTAATATTTTTTTAAAATATCAGCTCAATAATGACAAAGCTATTTTACTAAATGCTTCATTATTTTTTTAATTAATTAAAACAAAAGCAGTGTGTTTCAACAGAAAACAAGACTAAAATGAAAGGATTAAAATATTCAACATATTAGATATTTCTATCATTCTATATTTCTGGTAATGTAAAACCAGACCAGACCAGACACTTATAAAAATTGATTCTACTGCTCACATCAACATATCAATCAACAAATAAACTGTGATTAGGTTTATTTTACCAAAAATATATATTTCTATATACCTTGTAACTGTCTATATATCTCCACTCATAGTAGATTGTTCCTTTTTGGGTTAAATAACCATTGAAAGATTGTATAGTTTATTATTAAATACAACACATATGTTCTTTTTTAACTTTATTTGATATCAGTAAAATATATATTAAATGAATGAATATATATATATATATATATATATTTATATATATATATGTTCTATTAAGACATTACAGAAAATATTTTCATGAACTTATTACAAATGCTGTTCATTATCAAACTAAAAAATATCTTTAATAACTTCACGACCATCCACATATTCACTTTATAACTCAAATAAATGTTGTGGTAATCTGCTATTAGTGTTGCTTGCAGAGGGAAATTTCATTTTATAGGCAATAATACTTATTATAATAAATTTACAAGCCATAACAAAAATACTATAGCAAATTTTTGTTTTTGAAACATGGAAAGAAAGCAAATTTTAGGTTTTGTAGCAAGTTTGAAGTATATGATATTTTTTTGATAAGTTTCTAGAATTTGCTTTAAAAGAACATCTTCATGCAAAACTCTACAAAGGCGTTTCCTTTGTTTTATATTCAGAACACACAAAAAAAAAATATGAAAATTTATCTTGGAATTTTTAGTACCAAAATATTGCATTGCTTTTATGAATTGTTTACAAGTTCTACAGTAAACAGTAATACCTGAAAAAAGCAAGAATTTATTTCAGAAAAAGTAAAAATTTATTTCAGATTAAATGAGATTTTAATATAAATATATTGTCTTGATTACTTTTGTTAGAAGTACAAATCTGCTCATAGATTTATTTATTTTTTTTTTAGTTATAGAGCAAATATTTTTCAAGTCAGCCCTATGTTACAAATTTATGCTTTTCTCATTTCCATGACACAAGCAAAAGGCAGAGACCTTGCAAGAACACAGAAAGCAAAGTACTACATCAAAGTCATAGTAATATGAAAAATTATTTTAATTAGCTGCATTGCTTTTTCATTTTTTAAAATTTCATTTTTAATTTATTGTTTCCATCAGTAATTCATTTTTAAAGTTCAAATACATATAGAACTACAGCAAAAGACTATAATACAACATAAGGGTTGTTTTGAAAAGCCCATAACAGCTGCACTTTTGAAATTGTAACATCTGTAACAAGATATACACATCAAAATAAAAAGTGTGTGTGTGTGTGTGTGTGTGTGTGTGTGTGTGTGTGTGTGTGTGTGTGTATATATATATATATATATATAAATATTTGTTTTTATATTATAATAAAAACAATTTCACATTAAACTGAACAATTATTCAATAGATTTGGTAGAGTACAAATTTATTATTATTTATTATTATTCTTAAACAAGAATACTATTGATAGTGACTTTGAAGTTTCAGCTAGCTAAGCCATCACTGGACTGTCTAATGATGGCTTAGTTGGGCAAAACTTTGAAATCACTATCTATACTACTTTTGTTAAAGAATAATATATGTGTGTATGTGTGTGGTTCATCAAACACTGAATGGAACTGAAAAACCAACAATGGAAAAACAGAAAGAACATCAATGAAAATATTTCAATGCATGGCAGCACAAAAGTCTGCCAGTTTTAAGTTACAAGTACCATGCTCAGTATCATAAAATATTCTTTATGGAAATTTGAAATTTATTTAGATATTAAGGACATTTAAGATGATCTTTAAATATCAAGATGTTATTGAATTTTTGCTTGAAAAAAAAAAAAGAAAAAAATCACTGCATGCTCTTTCAATTAATTTTGCAGAAAAATTTCAAAAAATAAATAAATTAGCTCTAATTACTGGAGAAGCTCATTTAACCATCAACTAAGTTATTTCAGACCAAGTAATTCAAACATCAAGCAAATAGAGAACATATCAGAGATGTATCAAAAGTGGACGACAGAAATTAATAAATTATATAAAATGCTTAAAGTTTTCAATAAACTTGTTTTAGGCAGTTGCTTGTAGCCATGCT
>NC_068983.1:87171538-87181438 GCF_001194135.2 Octopus bimaculoides
TTTATTTCAACTTACTGGATTGAATATTTTTTCCCCCTTTTCCGAAAAAGTATATTGAAACAAAATGGAAATCCATTACAAAAGCGCTGTAATGGCAGCTAAAATTTGACTACATTCATAGCTCTGACCAGGTTTCAGGACAATATCTTTGTTTACTCTTCCAGCTTCAACACAAACAAATTTCATATAATCACTATCACAAAGGTCCAGCATTGCTTTTGCTTTCTCTCTCCATGGATTCCAAATAACTAAAAACATATACAAATAAATTTTAAAATATATTAATAAAAAAAGCCCTTAAATTTTAATTAATCTATTCAAAGTAAGCGTAAACAAATACATTCATCATTATAAAAAAAAAGCAAATTTCTTCACTGACGAACTTGACTTTAATCTTATTAGAGTAGTCCCCCTTCTCATTGGCATCTCCTTATGTGCAAGCCCTCTTTATTTCCAACATAAGCAACAGCGTATACAATCCTGTGCCTATCACAACAGTCTCTGTTTCCTTTTTGCTAATGAACCACATCCGTTATTTAATTTCATTCTTAACAGTCCTCTGTTTGCTTACTTATAATCAATACTTAGTAATAAGTGATGGGTTTAAAACCTCATTATGCTTCGTTCTCTTAGAATATACGAAAATTAGAAAAAGCACTCTGTATACTGTAGATCTTCAAACCAAACGCTTGGTCCGAATGCTTCAGAATGGAGTTTTGCTATAGGCACCCAAGGGCCTAGTGGTGTTAAATTAGGTGACATATTAAGACTACTGCCATCATATATACCCCTGGCTGCGTTTTCGCAACACAAAACATGCTCTTGCTTGTTTGGACATGAACACGCCCGGAAGTATCAGACTGAGCATACAAAATGTTCAGTAGGTAGTCGACACCCGTAGCTAACGATTGCAAACTATCCTTCTCTTCCAAGTTGTGAAAGCTTACCATAACGTTTAGTCTAAATACAGTGAAATTTTAAGACTTCATTTTTTTTCTGGGCGTATATGGGTTTTAAGAAGTGAAACATTGAAAAAGATGAGAAGAATTAGAATAGGAATGTTAGATCTACTGTAAGTTGAGAGAATTTTGTATTGGTTCCTGTTTGTAAAAGAACTAACAACATTAGTGATTTAAGAAGTGAGGAGACTTTAGACCAAGTAGAAAAATCAAATTTCAAAACAAGTCACTGAGGGGCCCTCAATACAGATGCTCATTTGGTAGAAATAACAATTAACTAACTCTCAAACTACACCCTACCATCCTAGAAATGGATAGAAATATTAGTTAAAGTAGTCCTAGATATACAATATCTGAAAGAAAAATGAAACAATCATGGCTGGAATGCCTTGATAACAGATCTTCTCAACTAGAGTTGTCCCAGAGTTAATTAGCAACAGTTAAAGTTCTTAAAACTCATTCATAATAATATAATAGAAAAAAAAAGTATTAAACAAATAATAATGAAATTTATGAATGATCTATAGGTTTTTTTTATTAGTTAGGTCTGGAGGAAGATGTGCCCATGGACTTCACAAGTCTCTTAGATTGGTGAAGTTGATGACAACTACAGGAAAAATATGTGTAGGGAAGGAATTCACAAAAGATGATGTCTTAAGGAGGAAAGACCAGGCATAGTCATTACTATAAAGTCTGGTGTAATGAGTACAATGTAGGTAATGAGGGAAAAAGTGATTGAAGTTGAAATGTTTGAGTGTTGAATGGCATGTGACTGTCAAACTCTGAGGTTTAGAGAACATAGCAATAGTGGTAGAAAAGCAGAGAAAGAAGACAATATGTTTGTGGATCAGAGACTGGTCAAGCAGCTTTTCTCTTGGTGTGTGTGTGTGTGTGTGTGTGTGTGTGTGTGTGTGTGTGTGTGTGTGTGTGGTGACAGCAACCGTGGCAACTTTCCAGATGTATGAGAAGTAATCCATTCTAGATCTCACCAGAGTTTTGTAGAGGGTTAGGGGACTGACATATTTTCTGGTCTTGAAGAAAAGGAGTAGTTCTTGACTTGCAGTCTTAGCAATGTTAATGATGAGCATTCACCAAGAAAGATCCTCAGTGATGGACATATCCACAGTAAAGTGGTTAGCATTTGGAAGGACATCCAGCTGCAAAAACCATGCCAAAACTGACTTCACTTGTGCCAGTACTATATAAAAAGCACTCAGTCAACTCTGCAGGGTGGTTGGTGTTAGGAAGGGCATCCAGCCATAAAAACCATGCCAAAACAGACACAGAAGTCTGGTGCAGTCTTCTGCCTGGTCAGCTCCTGTCAAAACCGTCCAACCCATGCCAACATGGACATTTGAAGTGAACATAGGAGCTCTAGATGCATGTTGGTCATATTTAAAGCCATGTGTGGTGGGATAATAAAATGCAGTGATTTTCTTGACAGGTGCAGTACTTGTTTTTTTTTTTCCTTGCTGTAGGAGACAATATGGGCATGACACCATAGGGTGCTTTTGAGGTCCCTGTTCATAGAATCAGTACAGATAAGGTATGAGATATCTAGGTTGCATTTGGATGAGACTTGGGTGTGGGAGATTAAGAAGGAATGAAAGGTGGTATATGCATAATAGTGGCTGTTGTTAGAGATGCTTGCAAAAAGGTCACTGATGCACAGCAGGAAGAGTATGGAGGACAAAACTGAAACTTAGGGCTGCTTGAAAACTGACAGAGTGTATGTTAGAAGTAGGCTTATCAGTATAGGTTGTGAAAGTAAGATCTGACAGGAAGCTGCTGATCTTAGACAACTTGAAATAAAAAATATTTCTGTAGTCAACTGAATGAATTTATTAGAATATTTAGTAAGAATTGATATTACAGTTTTCTTGAAAGAGGCAAGATTAAAGCCCCAATGATTGAAAAATGGAATTTTATCATTATTATTTCTTCATTAAATCATATAAGAACTAAACAAAAAATTCCTTACCAATATCAGGGAAATTGAATGTTTTCAGCATTAGACTTCTATTGCCAGCCATATTGCCTACTACTATTTCATTTGGGGCATCCATATAAATTCTGTAAAGAATGAAATGGTGTTAATATGTTATTTTGATAAAATTTTACAATAAACTTATGTATTGATTTTCAACAAGTTAAGCTGCAGTTTGAGATACTAGATTTTACTTCAAGAATTTGCTCTTATTCCTAATATTTTACTGCTCTTGTTTAATAGAAAGCTTATTTTAGCAGTATTTATTAATACTAACACTGGTGGGTGGATAGGTATTTTAATACAAATATGACAAAATAGTATCAAATGTAAGAAATTCATTTCTACCAAGAGTAAGATTTTAGCAAGCAGATATAGTTACATTGAACTAATGAGGGAGTTTCTATATAGTCACTTGACCAGTTAGAAATAGCAACCAAATTTCTATAAATCACATTCTAATGTCTCTAAAAGGAAGGACATATTAGATTATGTACTCATTAATAGATTTAAAAAGATGGGTTAGTCATGTGGGTGAAATATTTTTATCACAACTTTGCTCAATCAGGGATGAGCTGGGACTAAATAATACTTGCACTGTCTATATGGCAGCCAGATTTAGACAATATTAGGTAGTCTCAAGCCTTCTCAATCCCTTAGTTATTGTCTTAAGAATGGTATTTTTGTCTTTTGCTCATCACTTTAAACACATACGAGCCATCAAGGAGGCTTCTAGGCAGTAGTATGACAGTTACAAAAAGCACCTAAATCTCTCTCATATCATCTTAAAAGGAGGAAACATTGGGAAATGTGTTCCAGGGTGTACACTGTCTGAAAAAAAGATGTGTTGGTCAGTGCTGGAATAACTGATCATATTCTAGTGCTGAAATGACTGATCAAGGTGGTTATAGTGAGAGTCTAGCAAGGTGAATGACAATAACTAAACACATGTTTGAAGTTCAAATAATTTGAAGAAGAATTTGGAATTGTAAGTAAAAATAAATTTCTTACTAGAGAATAATATTAATTTCTAATTTTGGCACAAGGCCAGCAATTTTGAGGGAGGGGATAATTTGATTACATTGATCCCAGCACTCAACTGGTACTTACTTTATCAACTCCGAAAGGATGAAAGACAAAGTTGACTTCGATGGAATTTGAATTCAGAATGTAAAGATGGATGAAATGCTGCTAAACATTTTGCCTGGAGTGCTAATGATTCTGCCAGCTTACCACCTTCTCTTACCAGAGTAATATTAACTGCGAATTTATTGTGTCATATTGGCTGCCAGTTCACCAGGTTACATGTAGAATTATTTACAAGGCCAATGCAAAATGTTTTGCTTTCTTTAAACTATTATTTAGTTGAAAATATATGTCATCTCATTAGGAATGGCATCCTAATATAATAATTCTTGTTAATTGATTTGCAAACATGATCAATATGGAAAAATTCAAGTTACAATCTTTTTTGTCTATAAACAAAGATTTTGGTTAGTTTGGAAAAAGAACCAAATCACCAAACAAAGAATAGAAATAATAAGATGTTAAATAGAATGTCCTGAATATGATAAAATACTCACCGGTCAATATGTTCTCGAACTATGAGTTCTTCTTTTTCCTCAACATCTTCACAGTTATTAACCTGCCAAAAGCATATAAAATAAACATTTAAACCAAATTTAAAATTATAACTTGTAATATATCATATACCACTATAGTAATGCTAAGTTTGGAGACAGTGTTCTGATTATATTAATTTGATAGTTATCACTGATAGAGAATGGATAGTAAGAAATCTACAACAACCTATCATTTTGTGTCATATCAAACTTCAATTAATTTTTTTAAAAACTTAATTATATTGAATTAATGCTTCATTTAGCATTAAGGATGTATAAATATCATTATTTTCTCCTTGACATTTTAAAGCAGTTTTGGGCAAACTGGAGCCTGCAGGACTTTCTGAATGGCATGCCTAATGAAAGTTAACCTTGAATTCGTTTCACAGTGTGACCCATCTGATGACGAACCATATCTCATGTGGTCCACTTCTTGGAGAGTACCCATGCCTGCTTTGAATATTCGAATATATATTTTTAATAATGCCATGTATCTGACAGTAATCTGGTGACATTTTATGTTAGAGTTAATAACATTAATTTAGAGATAAAGTAACAGACAAGCTTTATGATCAGTTTTAGTAGGGAAAGTATAATTGATTGAATTGACTAGTTTTGCTAATTTATGTGTGGTACTGACCCTGCCAAAAGATAGAAATATAAAAGATTGAATTCAAAATTTACAGAGGTGATAGTAAATATTATATTTTATCAACTTACCACAACTTTCACAGATAAAAATAATAGTGGCAGCCATATAACTACTTGTTCTTATAGTGTTCTTATACTACCTCACACTAAGCCCACCGTTACTATACACCAGCTGAGACCATGTCATCTTCCACCAACATTTTGATCTTCACAAAGACTACGGAACATAGCAAAACTGTCAGTGAGAACAGAATAGACCACCATGACCTCATAGTATTTCATTTTATTAAACACAGTATGGTTGTGCTCACAGCATGGTCCCAAACCAGACTAAAGCATAGCATATAATGTTTGTTGGACTTATTTGAGTGTTGGATAAAGGTATTAGGGGTATGTGCTACTTATAGTTTGTAGATCCAAATCCATTGCTGGCATTCTGTCCTGTTTGTGGGTAGAAAATTTTATTTTACTTGACCTTCAGCAAATCTAGCTGGCAGGAAATGTCATAAAATTAGTGTTTAGCATTTTCCCATACAAGCTCCTTTGAGTTACACATATGTTAGACTTTTAGGTTACTTCCTTTATCTGTGTCATGTCTATTATAATAGGGCTGACTGAGGTTACTCACAAAGCAAACATTCTTTATACTTTAAACACTTATATTTTATATTTATTTAAGCAATTAATACAATAAAGATTAGGTTATATCAAAACAACAAACTAAGGCATTTAGATAAGTAATTCTTTGAAAAATCTGTCATACAAACCAGTTAATTACTTGATAATTAAAATGTCTAAACTGAAAAACAAAGTTATATATTCTAATTGTACTTTTAAATCTCAGGAAATGTTTCTATGTCCTGAGGACTGACATTTCTTTATTATTGGTAACTGAATTAGCATTTAGTGTTTTCCAACTACTTCAGTTTGTGTTTCTGCATCTTCTCTCTCACTCTCTTTTTCCTTTATCTTCTTTCCTCCTCTTTCTAGCTGATATTAAGATAACTAGCTGATACTCCAATTATACATTGTTTAATGCTCATAAAATTACCACATTGCTTTTTATGTCATAGTGACATGAAAAATCAAATCAAATGCAAGGCTGATGATCATGAGGAAATCAATGATGTTGATGCTAATGAGGATGATGATGTAATGGGTTCAATGAAAATGTTTCTAGATGAAAGTTAAATAGGTATTTAATATTTGAGAAAGACGACTAAATATAAATATGCATTTTATTGATGGTATTTTGAAGGAAAAGAAATTTTAAACATTTCAGGTTGAGTCTACCAACAGAATAATTTAGTGATAACAAATATTGAAACTAAATCGATGACGAAGAGGAGAAGGTAAAGTAGAAGAATAGATGAAGTGGCAGAGAAAGGAGGAAGCAAAAACTATCTCTGAAAGTTGATGTAAGATGTTTGGTCAAGCATTGACTGATATTACATCAGGTACCAAGACAAGGGACATAACTCTATTTACCTTTATAAAACTAGAAGAAAATTGATACCTGGTAATTTTGCATTAGACTTCGAACAGAATTCAATAGTGGAAAAAAAGCCCCCCCACCTCCCCAAAAAACCCAGCCCTTACCATAACAACAGCAACATTTAAACTTAAACTTGTAGAACAATACACCTTTTATTAGTTATATTGTTGTATTGGAAGAGTAAAGTAAAAATGTTTGCCTTGAACATGTACACATACACTCTATATAGTTATATGTATGTGTGTGTACAGTATATTATCTATTTTCTGACAACTGATGATTTGGTATCACATTTAATCAGGACATAATTATGTGAGGAGTCAGTACAGGCTTGACATATGACACTGCATGCACTAACTCCATTGATAGAGACCTCAAAAGCAATGGTGATATGCTAATCATGTTTCTTTCAACAGAAACAAAAACACAAAGGCAACTCAAATCAAGTAAACATCGTTGCACCACGCCCCACTTAATAATGAACAGCCTTGAATTGCTTCAAATGTTGGCCTCGCTATCACAGAAGATCCCCCTTGGCAAAAACACATGATTAAGATAGCTTGGACAATATCTCAATGGCAGCCCCTTCTCTTCAGAGCTCAGAGATTCAACAATTATTGATACTTGACAAAGTTTAGGTGTGGCCCACAACGGAGTGTTACAATCATATCTGAAATGGTGGCACTCCTACTGTACACACAGACATTTTAGACTACATCTATAAATGGCTACCGGACTGATTGGTAATAGAATCACAGACAAGTTCCAACCTCTGGTCCACAGGCATGCTGTTTCCTCCTTTTACTTTTCTTAGCACTACAATAGCTTGTGTTTCTCAGATTGGTTTTATGCCACCTCAATTCAGGTAATCCCAATCTACACATATCTCCTCCCCTCATCCCTCTTTGCTATGTTACCCTCTCCCTGGTGAAACCAAATTACTATACCCAGTCTTTCTTTCCTAGAATAGCAACTTTCTGGAATTCCTACCTGCTCATGTGTTTCCTAAAGGTGTTGGCTTGCAAAAATTCACAAGGAACATTAATGTTATCAATCTCACTGAGTGGGAGATTGATAACAAGTGAAAAAAACAAACCTACTGACCTTGTCTTGATAGTTGAGATTCTGTAACCCTATGATTCCAGATTTAGTTATATCAGGGGTTGCTAAGTAAGTATGTAGTAAACAGTTGAATCCAAAGGTAATTTTATCTGAAATAAAACAAAATCATAAACAATATAAGAAACTTATCTTTTTATTGTTACAATGACTCATTCATTCACACTTTCATTGAAGTAAATGTTGAAAAATGAGGTGACATGTTTAGATGTAGTAATAAAAGAGTGGACTTTTTGTACAATATTCTAAGATATATTGTAAATTTTGCATAATATTTTAAGATATATTGCAAATAAATGACAAAATAAATAAATATGTGTACATATAAATATGATGATGATGATGATGATGATGATAAGGAGGTCAATTTTTACATGCTTGCAAGGGTTGGATGAGTTCTTTCTTCACTGTGTTCTACCACTTGTTGAATTCCTTTTGCCATCTCTTTTGTGAGGCTCAGCATCCTGAGGTCAGTTCTTACCATTACTGCTTATGTCTTCCTTAACCTTTTTCTTCCACTTGGATCTCCAGGTATTTCTTTATCCATCTCTCATTATCCATTTGTTTAACATATATATATCAATGCTGATGTCTCTCTGATTTTTCGTTTCTTTTATACCAAAATATTGTCTTTGCTTCTCTATATCTCACCATTCATGCACATGAATATTTCAATCCAGCAGAACAGGTTTGTTTCAATAATTTACAGAACTGGTGCACATCATCTGCACTTTGTTCCCACATCTCACTACCATGTTGCATTGCAGTTCATGCACAAGCATCGTGCAATCTATTCAATACTTGAAAAGAGCATCTTGAACCTTTTCTACATCATCATCATCATCATCATCATTATCATCATCATCATTTAACGTCCATTTTCCATGCTAGCATGGGTTGGACAGTTCGACCAGGGTCTGGGAAGCCAGGAGGCTGCACCGGGCTCCAGTCTGATCTGGCAGTGTTTCTACAGCTGGATGCTCTTCCTAATGCCAACCACTCTGAGAGTGTAGTGGGTGCTTTTTACATGCCACCAGCACAGGGGCCAGAGGAGGCTAGCAATGGCCACGATCGGTTGGTGCGTTTTACGTGCCACCGGCATGGAAGCCAGTCAAGGCAGCGCTGGCATCGGCCACATTCAGATGGTGCTTTTTACATGCCACTGGCACTGGTATCACAACTACAATTTCCATATGATTTTCATTTTGATGTTGATGTTGATGTACTTGACTCAATAGGTCTCCTCAAGCACAGCAAGTCGCCCTACAATCCAAGGTACTTTTGAATGGGCTGGGGCTGGTTATGTGAAACTGGTGTAGGATACAGCCATGAACTCATTTTATTTGCTGGGTCTTTGCAGTCACAACATATCTCCAGAGGTCTTGCTCTTGCGTCATTGCCTCTGTGATGCCCAACGTTCGAAGGTCATGCTTGACCACGTGATCCCATGTCTTCCTGGGTCTACCTCTACTTCGGATTCCTTCAACTGTTTGGAAGTGGCACTTCTTCACACAGCTCTCCTCATCCATCCATAGTACATGACCATACCAGTGCAAACGTCTCTCTTGCACGCACATCCTATGCTTCTTATGTCCAACATTTCTCTCAGGGCTCTTACACGCTGTTGTGTGTGCACACTGACATTATACATCCAACGGATCATACTAACTTCATTTCTTTTGAGGTTACACATGTCCTCCACAGTAACGGCCCATGTTTCACTGCCGTGAAGCATACCAGTTTGCACACATGCATCGTACAATCTACCTTTCACTCTGAGCAAAAGGCCCTTTGTGGCCAGCAGGGGTTTTCTGTTATCTATGCTTTCAGAACCAAGGTAACAGAAGATATCATCTACTATGGAGCCTTTTAACTATTGGGAAAAACTAATTTTACTGCTCTATTTGTATGAGTTCATCCCTCCTAGAATTCAAGCTGTAATTACTGCCAAAGATGGTCCTACTCCATATTAAAATGAATTTGCTTGCAGTTTTAAGGTGGTTCCATTATTTTGTCCAACCCCTGTACATATATATATATATATATATATATATATATATATATATA
>NC_068983.1:87183214-87187058 GCF_001194135.2 Octopus bimaculoides
TTTATTTTATTTTATTTTATATTATATATTGTATATTATATTATATATTGTATATTCCATATTCTATACCCCACATTGGTTCTGCAGGAATATAAATAAAACATAAAAAACAGACGGTGTTGGAACTCTTTTAAACAAAATAATATATTCCTCTATACACAATCATACAAAAAAACCCACCTTTTTTGTATTTATTTTTACTCGCATATATATATATGTGTGTGTGTGTGTTTGTGTTTGTCCCCCCATCATCGCTTGAGGACGAATGCTGGTGTGTTTACGTCCCCGTAACTTAGCGGTTCAGCAAAAGAGACTGATAGAGTAAGTACTAGGCTTACAAAGAATAAGTCCTGGGTCAATTTACTCGACTAAAGGTGGTGCTCCAGCATGGCTGCAGTCAAATGACTGAAAGAAGTAAATGAGTATATATGGATATAAAACAGTTGCTCCCGCAAAACAAATTAGATAAAATTTGGGATTTTGCGGAGAGTTAAAATTGGTAACACAAACAGGACAGTGAAAACAAACAGGAAGGGCTGCTAAGCCCAAATGAGGTTTTGGTGGCAAACGTGTTAATCAAGCTAGGACAGGAGGCAAACATGAACATGTCTTCCTTGTTCCAGCTACAACGGAGAGGGAAAAAGAAAGATGACCGTTGGTCACATGGGAGCCACGAGAGCAAGGGAGGAAGAGTGAGGAAGAGAGAGTGACAGAGTGATAGGATAGAATAGTGGGAGAAGAGGAGGTAAAAGAATAAGAGACAGAAAAAGAGAGAAAAAGCAAGAGTATATAGCTGTGATCTTAAAGAAAAGGAATAAAGGAAAATAGAGGTATTCTTCACAATATTCTTTATTCTTATATTATTTGAACTACTTTCAATCACTAGAATATGTCTATGCTATCATTTTCAACAGTTTTAGTCTATGATATTGACACTAGTACTTTATTTGGAGCTTGTTTTATTGAGCTTGAGTTTAGGTAAGGCTTACCCTCAAATTCCCATATATACCAGGGTAGAAAAAGATATATCATCAAGTATCATAAGGCATTTTTGTATGATGCTCTACTGATTCTGCCATCCCTCTCTGATATGCACATACATTATATATATGTAGACACACACACACACACACACACACACACACACACACATTTGATGGGCTTCTGCACATTTTCTGTTTACTAAATTTCACTGACAAAGCTTTAGTCAACTTGAAGCTTTAGCACAAGACACTACCCTGAGATACTACACAGTGGGATAGAACCCTGAATTATAAGGTTCTGCATGCCTGAATCCATAGAGGGCTAGAAATTTATATGATTAAATGTTTCCACCTTTTAAAATAGGAAACTGTAAATCTTCTTTCATAATTTCTTTCTCCCTTAGACAATTATGACACATTGATTTTAATACTAAAGTGGATGCAATGAGAAGCTTAGTAGAAATACTTACCTGTGTTATGAACTGTGAAGTCAATATGTAATGCTGATTCTTCAAGACGAATAGTGTAGACCAATTTGAACCTAGAAAAAAAGTAATAGAAAGAGGATTGCTGTTGATCAAGTTTGAACTAGAGTATATTAATAATTATACATATAGTGGGAAGATGACTCCTGCTGGTATTTGAATCAAGAAATTTACCGTAGTTGATGGCATATAAGATGAACTCTTTCCCTCCTCCCCAAAAAGTCTCATAAAAATGAACTCAGGTACTACAAGCAAAATTGCTTTAAATATTATGTGCTTTAATGTATAGAAAACTTTTTCCTGAATATGTGCTACTGAAATTGGTGTGTGCTTCATATACTCATGTGTCTTTTATGTCATCGAATATGGTAACTGCTAAATCTATTTTGTAAAAAACACAAATAAAGACTAATTCCTCACTATCATCATCATCAGCATCAATGTTTTAATGTGCATTTTTCCGACTTGTCGTGGTTTGGATGGTATTTTTCATACAGTCTTATGCTACTCTGCATCTTTTCTCCACATCTTCCCTAGTCTTCATCATTTATTATCAGCTTCTGTCATCTTAAGCTTAATCCATCACCTGGTTTCATGCCATTACTTAACCATTGAATATATTTAGTGGAACCTGCTCTGTTGAAAGAATTGGACTAGATCACTGGTCTGGATCATGGCTGTTGCTTTTCATTGTCCATAAAAGAAGTAACTTCATGGTGAACTGATGCTAAAACCTAGATTTTTCTTTTTGCTCAAATGATTTCCTTTCCTTATGTCCCAAATGCTATAAGGAAAGACATGAATATCATAACACCTTTTGATCCTAACTTGAAATATGTGGCTTTTTGCCTAATCAGTATCAAAATTTTTGTAATGATAGATATGCCCACGGGTATATGGCATAGTGGTTAAGAGTGTGGGCTACTAACCCCAAGATTCTGAGTTTGATTCCAGGCAGTGACCTGAATAATAATAATAATGATGATGATGATGATGATGATGATGATGATGATGATGATGATGATGATGATGATGATAATAATAATAATAATAATAATAATAACAACATCGAAAAATACCTTAGGAATGAGAACCCAGGTTTGAAATTTCCCCATGACACCTGATGAAGGCTGGAGAGTATATCAGCCGAAACGTGTTAACAACAAACAAGATGAGGACAAATATCCATCAAATGTAAATAATGTACATAATTCCTCATCTCTTAAAATCTAGAACTGTATTATAGTTTTATTCAACAAAATGGAATAGCAGCTGCAATGATATTAATTTTAATTTATTGCCATGATAATTGTTAAGTACCATATTTACTCATGTGTAATATACCTCACTTTTAATAATGAACAAAAAACTTTTCTTTGTTTTGTAATATGACATATGGGGAAAAAGTATTGAGTCAGGTATATCATAATTGCTGCAGAAGCTAAATTGATAAAAGCTCACATGTCTTAAATGAAACAAAAAGTAAATTCAAAAATGACCTTTGAACTTTACTGATGTAAGTCATAAACATGCAACTGCTGTAAAGTCATATCTGTGCAAATGACCTGATTATGCTTTCAAGAAAATCAATTTGATTTTGATAATGATAGTGTAACAAAATAAGTATGTACTCAATATTACTGTTCACTTTATACAGTAATTCACACATAGTTGTGTTGTCACAGGAAAACAAAATATCATTGGAATACAGTTTGTTTTCTTTAAACTACTCACTTTATAATATACTTTTAAAACTGGAATGCAGATTTCCATGTTTTCAATATCAGACATTCAGGATCTCACAAAAATTTGTTTTTATGTATTTTTTCTCTTTTACAAAACAAAAAATTTTTTTTTCAGAATCAAAATCTTAATTGGAACAGTTTTTAATTCTTTCAGAGAGTTAAAAAGAACAACAACAAAGCTTTAAATCCCTATCTCCAGTGTTTGCATGTAGTTTTGTGGGACATAAATTGTGTTGACACTATAGGCAGATAGCATTTATTTATAGTATGGATTTTGGACAAAAACCAAGAACTGTTTCATTTTAATCACAGAGGAAGGAACATAACACTATTATGGTGGTATTAACTTTTTGATACACATCAGTTAGCTTGAATAAAACATATAACTTATTTCCATTAGTACTATACACTTGGGACAGGAGAAAAATGAATAATATTTAATTCTCATGCACCTTAATGTGCACCTTAATTCTTATATTTATAAATCTGATAAAAAGTGTGTATTGTATATGAATAAATATGGTAGCTTCATTCCAAATACAAACTAAAACAGTTCAGACATAATTGATAGCGATATTTCCAAAGAAAGAGGAAGATATATATATATATATATATATATATATATATATAT
>NC_068983.1:87187143-87189073 GCF_001194135.2 Octopus bimaculoides
ATATATATATATATATATATATATATATATATATATATATATATATAGAGAGAGAGAGAGAGAGAGATGACTTACATTATATTCCACATTGCCCTTGATAAATCATTATCTTCCAAACTAAGAGCAGCAAATACATTTCCATTTTTATCCTAAATGATAGAATAAAACAGGAAAATTTTCACTCAGAATTTTACTGATGTAACGATCTAAAAATATTAAGTAAAATCCATCTTTAAATATTTATCTTCAATTTTCATTTTCAGGTTAATAAATGTGTCACCCTTAGCTCAATGTTTGACATTTATTGATTTGGATAGCATTAAGGAAAGGGAACTTCCAGCTGTAAGAATTATGTGCTTCAAGCATTCATATTTTATGCTGTGATGGTAAAATTAATGAAATCAAAAAAACAAACTAAAAAAAAAGTTTCCAATGAATTCAATTTGTGACCTGGTTTTGATAAATAGTCATAGCTATTTCACTTAAATCATGTCACAAAACACCCCACAGGAAAACACAAATATCACAATTGTTAGTCATCCTAAAAGGCATTGTGATAGAAATTTTGAGAAATATGCTTAGAAAACTTTGCACCTACACTAAATGAATTTACAGATATTTCTTTTCTTGCAATAATATATAAGAATTTTGATGACATTAAAAATTAATGCAACAGTAAATGTTTTCTGAATTAGAAACCAGCTGAAATTTGTCAAATGAATATAGTTAGTAACAACTCTTAATGTTCTGAAACAAACCATAAAGCAATTGCAATACATTATAAAATCATTCACGTTGTCACCTGCATATGGAAAACACATATATAAGATGTACCTTTGGATGTTATAGTCTACTGAAATGAATTGATAAGCCCACATATAACATCCAAAGATACATTTTTTTTTACCTCTGATGAAATTATACTCATGTCATATAAATGTAAATTTAATGTACAAATTTGTAATTAAATTACTGAGTTTTAATTGAAACAGCTGTAAGAAGCAAAGATGACCTATTTGTTGTTAATAATAAACAATTATTAACTTTCTAATCT
The DNA here is from genome assembly GCF_001194135.2 of Octopus bimaculoides. Taxonomy (NCBI): domain Eukaryota; kingdom Metazoa; phylum Mollusca; class Cephalopoda; order Octopoda; family Octopodidae; genus Octopus; species Octopus bimaculoides. The sequence goes on from NC_068983.1 coordinate 87,188,198, forward strand.
CCATTTTCTTTTCTTCTTTTAAATGGATATAAACTATATGCTTTATATAGAGACTTATTACTCGAAGCCTTTGACGAAATAGAGGGGGATGTAGCTTCACACAATGTAGAGGACAACTGAACGTTTCTACGGGACAACCTGCTGAGGGCCACCGACCAGATCTGTGGCTGGTGCAAGGTCCCCTCTCGACCGAAAATAACGTGGTGGTGGAACAATGTTGTTGACAGGCCCATTAGAAAAAAGAAACAGGCTTGGAAAGACTGGAAAAACGGTGGTAGCAGGGAACTGTATCAGACTGCCAGAAGGGAAGCTAGGCGACAGGTTTATTTAGCCAGAGGGGAAGCAGAGAAGAAAAAGTTTGCCAATGTTCAGCGCTGTGAGGACCAAAGACTCGAGGTATTTCGTGTGGCAAGACAGTGTGTGAGAGAGAACCATGATGTCATGGGAGAGAAATGTGTCCGCATGGATGATGGTACGCTTGCACTAAACGAGGCTGTGAAGAAAGAGGTTTGGAGACGCCACTACGAAAGATTGCTCAATAAAGCGAATGAATGGGAGAAAGAGAGTCTGCCGAATGTCGACCAAACAGAGGGACCAGCTATCCGAGTTGACAGTACCATGGTAGATAAAGCAATTAAGAGTATGAAGACAGGGAAGGCCCCCGGCCCATCAGGAATGACTGCAGAGATGCTCAAAATATCTGGCAGTGTCAGCTATAGCCTAGTCACCCGTATTGTTAACCAGGTGATACACGAAGGAGTCATACCCAATGACTGGTGTAGCAGCACCATAGTCAACTGCTACAAAGGTAAAGGTGATGCTTTAGATACAAATAATTACAGAGGTATCAAGCTTTTAGATCAGGTAATGAAAGTC
>NC_068983.1:87189620-87190559 GCF_001194135.2 Octopus bimaculoides
GTGCGAGCCATGTACAGAGACGCTGTCAGTAAGGTGAGGGTTGGCAATGAGTACAGTGAAGAATTCCAGGTGGAGGTAGGGGTCCATGAAGGTTCTGTCCTCAGCCCCCTCCTATTTATCATAGTCCTCCAGGCTATAACAGAGGAATTCAAGACAGGATGATCCTGGGAGCTCCTCTATGCTGATGACCTTGCACTAATTGCTGAGTCACTATCAGAACTAGAGGAGAAGTTTCAGGTGTGGAAGCAAGGACTAGAATCGAAGGGCCTTAGAGTCAACCTAGCTAAAACCAAAGTCCTAATAAGAAGGCAGACAAAACACAAACCCCTTCGGGTAGATGACCCTGCTCGAACTGTAGAAAAGGCTTGGGTAGAAACTCTATAAGATGCACCCAGTGCAAGCTATGGACACATAAGAGGTGCAGTAATATCAAAGGAAGGTTAACTAGGAAGTTAGTTTTCGTTTGTAGCAGATGTTCAGGAGCTGTAAACACTATGAATGTGCAGAAAACAACTTCTATCACATTCCAGGAAGAAAAACTAGAAGTGGTTGATAGCTTCCACTATCTTGGTGACCAAATTAGTAGTGGGGGTGGGTGCGCTGAAAGCATAGCTGCTAGAATAAGAATAGCCTGGGCAAAGTTCAGAGAGCTCTTACCTCTGCTGGTGACAAAGGGTCTCTCTCTCAGAGTAAAAGGCAGACTGTATGACGCATGTGTACGTACAGCCATGCTTCATGGCAGTGAAACATGGGCCGTGACTGCTGAGGACATGCATAGGCTCACAAGGAATGAAGCCAGTATGCTCCGATGGATGTGTAATGTCAGTGTGCATACTCGACAGAGTGTAAGTACCTTGAGAGAAAAGTTAGACTTAAGAAGCATCAGTTGTGGTGTGCAAGAAAGACGATTGCGCTGGTCTGGTAATGTAGCGAGAATGG
>NC_068983.1:87191112-87199923 GCF_001194135.2 Octopus bimaculoides
CTTCCTGGCACTTGTGCCGGATGGCATGTGTAAAGACATTCGAGCGAGATCGTTGCCAGTGCCGCCAAACTGGTTCCTGTGCAGGTGGCATGTAAAATACACCATTTTGAGTGTGGTCGTTGCCAGTACCACTTGACTGGCCTTCATGCCGGTGGCACGTAAAAGCACCTACTACACTCTCGGAGTGATTGGCGTTAGGAAGGGCATCCAGCTGTAGAAACTCAGCCAAATCAGATTGGAGCCTGGTGTAGCCATCTGGTTTCACCAGTCCTCAGTCAAATCGTCCAACCCATGCCAGCATGGAAAGTGGACGTTAAACGACGACGATGATGATGATGATACCTATTATTTTAAGAGAATTTCATTTCCCCCAAAATACTAGGTATTGAATCAGTATTTCCTTGGATGCAACCATTCCGTCATGAGGTTAACATACCCTCTAATTAAATTGTGTGTGTGTGTATATATATATATATATATATCGTTTAACGTCCGCTTTCCATGCTAGCATACTGCTACTACTACCAAGGCTACAGTTTGATAATTTCCTCTTCATACAGATTAGCAAGTAATAAGCAAGCAAACAGAAAATACTTTTACAAAGACATTAAATGCCCAACATAGACGAGTTTTAAAGAGAAAATAAATGCAGCAGCTTATCTAATTAGGTAACCTAATCTGGTATAATCTACAAAGGTTGAATGTTATCAAATGAGGAAACTGTACTTGAACTTTCTAAAATGAAGAAGAAAGCTATCTCACTGATCATATTTATGGCACTGCTGGATATGGTAATAGTGAGAGTCTAGCTCGGTTAAGAAAGAGGAAAGGATAGAAGGCTAATTAGTGAGCAGTTACCTCTATTCATAAAAAAGTATTTCTATCTCTAAGGAAAAAGGAAGACAAAATGAAGCATGTGTTAAGAAACTGATGATGCTATTTAGTAATACTGAATGTGGAAGATCTGAAGAGAGTGTAGAGAAATGAGATAGATATTCTTTTCTACTCTAGGCATAAAGCCCAAAATTTTTGGGGAAGGGGCCAGTCGATTAGATTGGCCTCAGTAAGCAACTGGTACTTAATTTATCAACCCTGAAAGGATGAAAGGCAAAGTCGACCTTGGTGGAATTTCAACTCAGAACATAAAGACATACAAAATACCGCTAAGCATTTCACCTGGCATGCTAATGTTTCTGTGAGCTCGCCACCTTAACCCTTTAGCATTCAGATTACTCTGTCAAATGTAAAGCCTGCTTAATTACATTGTTTTAAGTTAATTGTACAGCATCTTGTAACTCTGAGATTTTGATGATGTCCCTGTTTATTTTTAGAATGACTTTGTAGGGTAGGTGTGAGAGGTCAGAGCTGGCTGGTTTGAGCATAAAACTGGAAGACAATTTTGGCCTGATATGGCCGGTTTAAACACTAAAGGGTTAAATGAGATAAATATTATCCATTGGATTAGTAACATTAACATACACAGTGGTCAGAAGTACAAGCAGACTGAGGGAGCATTTGAGCATTAACAATGTTAGCTGATATATGTAGTTGAACATGAAAAGTGAATAGATGAATAGATGAAGAATGCTAGATAAAAGAAAAAAAAAGAAAAAGTGTGGTGTTATGACAGTGAGAGGTGATTATCACAGAGGAAGACTGAGAAATACATAACAAGAATCATCAGATTCAGATGATAATGCAGGACTGAAATGCATTAGAATCATTCAAGTAATGTTAGCACGGAAAACCATTACAATAGCACTGCTGCTGCTGATCTCAAAAGTAACTCAGACAAAGAATTACTGAAGTAACTCCAAATGGGGGGTGGGGGTGGGGGGCTAGAATCAAAAAGCTAACTAAAACTTTTATCTTTGCTAGAGTAAACCCAGCGAAGATAAACTGTCATCTGGAAAGTGGCCATGCTTGATGTACAGAAAAGAAAGTAGGAATGATATCATAGTGTACCCAATGTAAATTATGGGTCAACAGGAAATGCAGAGGGATCACATATAAGTTGGCAGAGAGGAACTTCATATGTTGTTGGTGTGCAGGAGTATTTAGAAGTAAGAAAACTCATAAAATAAATTGCTTCATTATCAGAGGTGTCCCCAGAAGTTGTTAACAGCTTTCGTTACCAAAGTGATCAAATTAGTAAAGGAAGGAGTGTATTTCAAATGCATTGTAGCCAGAGTTAGAATGGACAGAAAATGCTCAGGGAGCTGTTATCTCTGTTGGAAACAAAGGGATTCTTTCCAAGCAAAAGGTAATATGTATGATGCATGCATATAAAGTGTGATGCTGCATGATAGTGAAACAGGCATTGGATGTAGAAGATATATGAAAGTTGGATAGAAGAGAGGCATGCATGCTTTGCCGGGTGTGTAATGTTAGGGTGCAAGAATGACAGAGCACAAATGAGCTGAGATAAAATCTGGGAATATAAAGAATCATATGTGGTATGCCACAGAGAAAAGTGAGCTTCTATGGACATATGATATATTGATAGGAGGAAAATTGGGCAAAAAAAATGCACATGATATAAGAAGGAAACTGGAAAAGAAAAGAACTAAGGAAGACATAGGAAAAAGTATTGAAGGCTGATTTCAAGAAACTGAAACTCATTAAAGAAATGACAAATTATTACAATAAGTGGTAAGGTGCTGGAGACACAAATAAAGTGATAATGATGATGATATCTAATTTTGCATTCTAATTATATACTTGTTTAATTCAAAAATACTAAAATTACATATTTAATATAAAAATATTACAATTAGTTATAATTTTGGAATCCTAAAATAAATACCAAGGGGGTGAGTATATTAATATTAAAATGGGGGACGATGAGACTGTGTGATGTTTATGCTTTTCTCAAGATCATTAGATACTTAGAGTAACTGAAATGGCTACCCTGACCTTTGGCTTGTGGTACTTGTCAAAATAAGATGAAAATAAATCATATCTTGGCTCTTAGGAGAATTTAGCAGATAATGGATGAATCTTCTCTTAAGCTTTTGACGAAATAGAAACATATTACTCAAAGCTTTTGACGATATAGAAAGGGATATAGCATCACATGATGTGGAAGACAACTGGATGTTTCTATGGGACAACCTGTTGAGGGCTACTGACCAGATGTGTGGATAGTGCAAAGTCCCCACTCGAACCAAGGTAACATGGTGGTGGAACAATGTAGTTGACAGGGCCATTAGGGAAATGAAACAGGCATGGAAGGACTGGAAGAACAGTGGTAGCAGGGAATTGTATCAGACTGCCAGAAGGGAAACTAGGAGACAGGATTATATAGCCAGAGGGGAAGCAGATAAGAAAAAGTTGCCAATGTTCTGCATTGTGAGGACCAAAGACTTGAGGGTTTTATGTGTTGCAAGACAGTGTGTAAGAGAGAATCGTGATATCATAGGAGAGAAATGTGTCTGCATGAATGATGGCTCACTTGCATTTAATGAGGCTGCAAGGAGAGAAACTTGGAGATGTCACTATCAAAGGTTGCTAAATGAAGAGAATGAACAGGAGAAAGATAGTCTGCTGAATGTCGACCCAACCAGCTATCTGAATTGACAGTACCTTGGTAGATAAAGCAATTAAGAGTATGAAGACAGGGAAAGCCCTGGCCCATCAGGAATCACCGCAGAGATGCTTAAAATATCTGGTGGTGTCTGGTGGTCTAGTCACCCATATAGTCAATCAGGTGATACACAAAAGAGTCATACCCAATGACTGGTGTAGCAACTGCTACAAAGGTAAAGGTGATGCTTTAGATACAAATAATTACAGAGGTATCAAGTTATTGAATCAGATAATGAAAGTCACAGAGAGGGTCATAGCCCAACTAATTAGGGAGAGAGTCAGTCTATATGAGATGCAGTTTGGGTTTGTGCCAGGGAAAAGCACCACTGATGCTATATTTCTGGTAAGACAGCTGCAGGAGAAATACCTAGTCAAAGATAAACCTCTGTACCTGGCTTTTGTTGACATGGAGAAAACTTTCGACAGGGTCCCCCAATCCATTATCTGGTGGTCAATGAGGAAACTAGGGATAGATGAATGGTTAGTGAGAGCTGTACAAGCCATGTACAGGGATGCTGTCAGTAAGGTGAGGGTTGACAATGAGTACAGTGAAGAATTCTAGGTAGGGGTAGGGGTCCACCAAGGATCAGTCCTCAGACCCTCTTATTCATCATAGTCCTCCAGGCAATAACAGAGGAATTCAAAACAGGATGCCCCTGGGAGCTTCTCTATGCTGATGACCTTGCTCTAATAGCTGAGTCACTATCAGAACTAGACAAGAAGTTTTAAGTGTGGAAGAAAGGTCTAGAATCGAATGGCCTTAGAGTCAATATAACAAAAATCAAAATCTTAATAAGTAGAAAGGTAGACAAATCACAAATCCCTTCAGGTAGATGGCCCTGCTCGATCTGTAGAAAACGCATAGGTAGAAGCTCCATAAGATGTACCCAATGTAAGCTATGGACACATAAGAGGTACAGCAATATCAAAGGAAGGCTAACTGGGAAGATAATTTTTGTGTGTGGCAGATGCTCAGGAGCAATAAACACTGAAAATGTGCAGAAAACAGTTTCCGTCACATTCCAGGGGAAAAAACTAGAAGTGGTTGATAGCTTCCGTTACCTAGGTGACCAAGTGAGTATCAGGGGTGGATGCTCTGAAAGTGTAGCTACTAGAATAAGAATAGCCTGGGCACAGTTCAGAGAGCTCCTACCTCTGCTGGTGACAAAGGGCCTCTTGCTCAGAGTAAAAGGTAGACTGTATGACACATGTGTGTAAACAGCCATACTACATGGCAGTGAAACATGGGCTGTGACTGCTGAAGACATGTGTAAGCTTGCAAGGAATGAAGCCAGTATGCTCCGATGGATGTGTAATGTCAGTGTGCATACATGACAGAGGGTAAGTGCCCTGAGAGAAAAGTTGGACATAAAACACATCAGTCGTGGTGTGCAAGAGAGACGACTGTGCTGGTGTGGTCATGTGTTGCATATGAATGAGGACAGATGTGTGAAAAAGTGTTACACCCTAGCAGTTGAGGGAACCTGTGGAAGAGGTAGACCCAGGAAGATCTAGGATGAGGTGGTGAAGCATGACCTTCAAACATTTGGCCTCACTGAGGCGATGACAAGTGATCGAGACCATTGGAGATATGTTGTGCTTGAGAAGACCTGGCAAGCCAAGTGAGACCATGACTGTGGCCTATGTCAGTGCAGCATAACTAGCCCATTTAAGAGTACCCTTCAATCATTGGGTAATAAACTGCGTTTTCAAAGGCCTGTTGAGTCAAGTGAAATCGTGGTCAATGACAGTACTACTTGATTGGCACCCATGCCAGTGGAACGCTAAAAGCACCATTTGAACATGATCATTGCCAGTGCTGCCTGACTGGCTCCCATGCTGGAAGCACATAAAAGGCACCATTTCAGTGTGGTCGATGCCAGTACTGCCTGACTGGTCCTCGTGCTGGTGGCATGTAAAAAGCACCCACTACACTCTTGGAGTGGTTGGCGTTAGGAAAGGCATCCAGCTGTAGAAACTTTGCCAGATCGGATTGGAGCCTGGTGCAGACTTCTGGCTTGCCAGCTCTCAGTCAAACTGTGCAACCCATTCTAGCATGGAAAGTGGATGCTAAAGGATGACGGTGATGATGATGGATGTACTGATACCTATTTTCTAAGCAGCTAAATTGAAGCAGAGTTAAGAACATAGTGATTTGTGACATAGAACAAGGCCAAAAAATTTGGCAGACAGTATAGGAGATTAGATGAACCTCTGCAGTCTTGAATAAATTATGTCTGAGAAAAAATATAAAAAGAAAGATGGAATGGTTATAACTGGAACACCTTTGACCATAGGTCTGCCAAATCAGAGCTGTTCTAGAGCTAAACAAAAACAGTACCTACTTATTTATTAATGGCATCATGCAGAACTTTCTCTAGATATGCAGGATGAAGTAATAAAGTAATAACTTTCTATAATCAATTCAGGAATAAGTCAGTAGACATTAATTAAAGTGGCACTGTTATTGATATTTCTGCCCAAACCATCAATATTAAACCAGTATACTATCACTTTTTGTTACACAACAGTGACAGTGATGGTGACAGCAAACAGTTAAGTTCAAATATTTGAAATAGATGCTTGAAAATAGTTCACTTACCTTTTTAGGTGGCATTTCAACTTTCCACCGTAAAACGCGAGCAAAACCATGCTGTGGTCCATACTTCCAAGGTCCAAATTTAGCTGAAGATATCAAAATGATATCAAAATAATATGTGTAAATGAAATACATAAATGAAAAAAAATTCCATTATATAAAAATGATCATCCTTGGTTCCGGGTTCAGTCCCACTGCGTGGCACCTTGGGCAAGTGTCTTCTACTATAGCCTTGCGCCGACCAAAGCTTTGTGAGTGGATTTGGTAGACGGAAACTGAAAGAAGCCCGTCGTATATATGTATATATATATATGTATATGTGTGTATATGTTTGTGTGTCTGTGTTTGTCCCCCCCAACATCGCTTGACAACCGATGCTGGTGTGTTTACGTCCCCGTAACTTAGCGGTTCGGCAAAAGAGACCGATAGAATAAGTACTAGGCTTACAAAGAATAAGTCCTGGGGTCGATTTGCTCAACTAAAGGCGGTGCTCCAGCATGGCCAGTCAAATGACTGAAACAAGTAAAAGAGTAAAAGAGAGTAAAGAGTATCCTATTTGGACATGTGACCTAAGGTTTATCAGCCACATGAAATAAAAACAAGATATATTCTTGTTTTTAAATGATGTATGAGAAAAACAATGGGCTTAGACAAAGTGCCAGTCATATATTTGGTTTCTTAAGATTAAAGAGAAAGAAATCTATGGGTTTCCTTCTTCCCTGACCTAAAAATGACAAAAACACAATCCCTAGAACTCTTAGAAAATTGGTCTTCAAAACTACTTCTAATCTGAAAAGAGATATTATTCTTAGAACATTTTTTGAAAAAAAAAGTCTCACAATGAATGACAAAAACATGAAAATAATAACTGTTACAGGGAAATATGAACTTAATAGAAGCTTATATTGTTTTGAAAGAACATCAATCAGGAACAAGTTAGCAGTCATTTGAGTAAACAATGACCTACATAGAGAAAAAAAGAAAAGAAAAGAAAGTGAGGTAGAACTAAAAACAATTATCAGAAGTAGACAGAATATGTCAGTAAAGTGAGTGGTTTTTTAGGTATAACTCAACAAGGAAAATAATAATAGGGATGAAACTAATATAAAAGATATCCGAAACCAGATTTAGCATTAAGAAAAGAATAGTAGTGGCACGTGTTCTTAAAAGAATGTTCATTCATATTTAATAACCAATACAATTATATAGCATAGCAAAATGAGTTGAAAAATGTGATTAACATTCTGAATGCTAAAAAAAAAAACCCCAGAAAATCTTTGATTTCTAATAACAAAAGGATAATGTTTCGTTCTGTTTATACTACTTTTTACATTCATTAGTATTAAAAAGTTAATGAAGTTAATGTGAATGAGTCATACATACTGGGAAGAACAGTACTATGAGTTATGACAGAAAGATACCCACAGGATGTGAAGCAAAGACTAGCATTTTTGCACTATACAAGTATTTTGTGCATGAGTGTGTGAGTGTGTGATTGTTGTTTCTAATAAACAAGAGAAAAGAACTCAATACAGAGTGCAAAGTACGGCAATATTTGGTTCAGCTATATACTGATTCTTAATTTTGTGTTCATTGGCTCATTCAGAGAGCAGCTTGAGGTCATTGTGCTGTCTAAACCACCACTACAACTGCCACTTCTGACATTGTCATCATCATCATCATCATCATTATCAAATAACAATCACATATATATCAAGCAGTTCCAAAGGATGCTAATAGGCAACAACTACCCATTATCCTTTGCCAGAGACCAGATTCATAATATAACTCCACAGTATGTTAACAATTCCAACAACAACACTTACTTTTTAAAACTGTTGCAATCTGATAAACAATCTCTATGAGGGGATTGAAAATATAGCTGATCCACATTGAACTTTCACTGAGAAAATGTCTGGCAACAATGTTTGCACATTAGCCAACTGCTTCATCAATGATTTGAACATAAGTTTATGGGCCTATGTATTGCTTCATACAATTACTAACAAATATGATAAGATTTTTACATTGATAGTATAATTCTGAAACTGCACATTTGCATTATGCTAAAGTTTCCTCTGACATGAAATATCTGTAGAGATGGCATAATAAGAAAATCATAGTCACAATGAAAGACATAAAATGACATATCAGAAATATAAGGATCAAAGAAACTGTTCTGACTAAAAACCTAAATCCATTCATTCACAACAGACATAAACTGAGCCAAACTGATTGGTTGATTTGACATTATCAGTCTGTGCATGCTGCATATCTTCTGCCTCAATGTTAGCATCTGAAAAATAATTGCTTAGTTATTTTGATCTGTGCAAATGGAGTCTTTAAGCTTGAAATATTGAAAAACTGTACAAATGTAATTAGATTTTTATGTTTGATTGTTAAGGAGAGATGTTTTGGAGAAAGTTTAACTGATTTAATTTGGTGTTTTCTTTATTATTTAGATTTATTCTTGTTTGTAGTACTTTATAAATAAAGTTAGAATTTATTCATATATAAAGAACTTTGTTTACAAAGTTTTACATATATGAATAAATTCTAAATAATAGGTGTAGAAGTGGCTGTGTGGTAATTAGCTTGCTTACCAACCACATGGTTCCAGGTTC
>NC_068983.1:87200023-87209459 GCF_001194135.2 Octopus bimaculoides
ATAATATTAATAAATTTCAGGTTAGTAAAAATGGATTTAGAAATTTTTTTACTAGCAGTGGCCTAGCATGTAGAAAAAAACTAGTCAATAGGCTATATATTATTGATATAAATACAGTGCACATTTAAACACATAAGTGATGGCCATAATAGGACATCTAACCTGCTAGAAGGAGTAGTTAAAATCTGCCATATTATGGCCATCTCTTATGTGTTTAAATGTACACTATATTTATATATATTTTGTGTGTGTGTGTGAGAGAGAGAGACAAATGAGAGCAGAATGTTCAATATATATTTGAATGCAAGTCTTGTTTCATATTTAAACTGAAATTTTGTTTCACGAGTTCAGTTTCATCTGTACATTGTGTGAAATTTAGTTTTATTTTCAATAAAAGCTGCAGAGACACACATGCATTACAAGCTCTTATGATGCTCACCTTTTGTCAACATATCCATAGAAATTATGCCTCAAAATGGTATGTATGAGTGAGACATATTCTGCAACCCCTACAGTAGGCTACCCCTCTTGGAGAATAGTAAATCTGAATAGGAAATGATACAGGATAGAGTATCCAAGAAGAACTAATCTCTTCTATGCAAGAAGGATTTAGTCCTTTCCACACAGAGGAGTATCACTAATGCTGGTATCATGATAAATTATACTCAGGCTACACTGTAAGAGAAATAACAAAGTTGGCTGGGATTCTTCTATTGTGACTGCTATGAATGATGAAGCTTATCCTGTCGATGCTCACATGGAAAAATGTATGTATGACAATGAGAATAGTGATGATGATGATGCTGAAATGGTTCTCTCAGGTATTAGGATGTTCAGCATCAGAGATGAAATAGTGCAAGCACATACTCAGAGAGACTGTATAATAGCCCATTCAAGCCATGATAGTGTGGAACAATAAATGCAATACAGGAATAAGTTATGTGGTAATGATGATAATAAGATATAATCATACTTTGTAGTACCTACAAATGAAAATGAAAAGCTATATTGCTAAATTATTGGTGAACTTTTATTTAGTGGAAGAAATCTTTTTTCCTGCAAGTTCAGTGCCATGAGAGAAGAGAAAAAATCTGTTTCTGCAATCTGTTACGTCTGATGATATAAAAAGACCTAGCTTTGTATTTATATTTTTGTGGGAGTTAGACTCTGGTTAGTTCTGGTCAAAGGCTGTGATATGGAAATCATTGATTGAATGTTTAGAAATGACTCATGTAACATATCATATAAAGTAGGTTTTATTGTTCTTTTAACAACACATATCCTCTGTCTGTCTCCTCTCTCTTTCTCTGTCAATCTATCGACCTACCTACACACACATGCACACACACACACACACACACACACACACACACACACACAAATACACACACAAATACACACACACAAACACACACACACACACACAAATACACACACACACAGTGTGACTGTGTGGTAAGAAGCTTGCTTCCCAACCACATGGTTCCAGGTTCAGTCCCACTGCATGGCACCTTGGGACTATAGCCTTGGGCCAACTGAAGCTTTGCAAGTGCATTTGATAGTTGGAAACTGAAAGAAACCCATTGTAAATATATATATATATATGTATATATATATAAAGAGAGAGAGAGAGAGGTAGATATTTAAATATATATTTATATATTTTCGTGTGTATGTCTGTGTTTGTACCTCACCACCACATGACAACTGGTGCTGGTGTGTTTATGTCCCCAAAACTTAGCAGTTTGGCAGGAGTGGCTGATAGAATAAGTACCAAACTTAAAACAAATAAGTACTGGGGTCAATTCATTCAACTAAATATTCTTCAAGGCAGTGCCCCAGCATGGTTGCAGTCTAATGACTGAAACGAATAAAAGATAGAAGATATATAATATAATATATTATAATATAATATAATATAATATAACACAATATAATATAACACAATACATATGTACCTATGTGTGCATGTGTGTATGTGTACATATGCATCCATGCATGCATATCTATCTATCTGTCTATCTATCTATTGATCGATCAATTGATAAAGGAAGTCCAAGTGAGACCCATTGAAATTTGAACTTATAATCACTGAATCTTGGATTCTATAATAGTTTATTTTTTTCTGTAGTTCTTCATTTTATTTCCTGATAAACTACTGAGTTGTCACTATGTCTAAAGAAATACTGTTGTACTGTCCTGGAATAACATTTTATTCATTATTATTTTGTTTTGCAATAATTTAAATATCATGCAATGTTATGTAAATGTAATCAAACATTTCTTTTAAAATTACAGGCTTTTAACCTTTCTTTGTGAGTGGTATACATTTTAGTCTAGATTTGATAGGAAGTACAAAGTTCTACAACATTAGAATTCATTAATTATATACCAGATACCTTTAATTAAATACTATTACCAGCGTTATTGAAGCTTCTACAACTAGCTAACCAATTAACTTACGTTTCACAAGAACTATGTAGTTCATGATAAAACAGCCTGACAATAAAACAACTAACAATTACGTTTCAGGTTTCCAATAAAACCCAAAATATAAATTACAAATAATAGAGTGTTCCAATTATAGGGATTAATAGACAGAAATCTGTGTCTCAACATTAGTAACATCAATGAAATTACTTATACCTAATTCAAGAAATTTAATACAAAACACCATGCACAAAATTGCTCGAGCATAAACAAAAGGTGAAAAGGTAAAATATATTACTGATTTTTAGGTACAAAAAGTAGAAGCCGCATTCTATTTGGGATATTTAAGATGATATTGTACTAAATAAGGTAAATCAAAAGTGAGCTGAAGAAGTTGATTAAAGTCATTTAAAAACATGTGCACATGTGTGTATGTGCATAAAAAAAAAAACTAGAAATAAAATGTCTTAAGTTAAATAGTCTTTTGATAAATAAAAAAAAGTAAATATAAATGACCGAGATCTTTGGAAATATGCTGTGCTTGAGAAAACCTGGCAAGCCAAATGAGATGTAAATGTGGCTGATGCCAGTGTTGTATAACTGGCCCATTTAAAAGTACCCTTCAATTGTTGGGCAATATACTGTGCTTGAGAAGACCAAGTGAGTCAAGTGAAATCATTGTTATGGCTGATGCCAATGCCACCTAACTGGCACATAAAAAGTACCATTCAAGCATGGCCAATGTCAGTGCCAGTGACATGTAAAAAGCACTATTTGAGCATGTTTGATGCCAGTGCCACCTGACAGGCCCCCATGCCAGTGACACATAAAAAGCACCTACTACACTCTCGGAGTGGTTGGCATTAGAAAGGGCATCCAGCAGTAGATACCTTGCCAGATCATGCTGGAGCCTGGTGTAGCCTCCTAGCTTGCCAGTCCTCAGTCAATCTGTCCAACCCATGCCAGCATGGAAAGTGGATATTAAATGATGATGATGATATACATATGTATCAACTGCATTCAGCCCTTCATACAACAATCGACATTTTAGTGTTTCAGTAATTTGAAGGTAATTTTTGAAGATATAAAATGAAACTATAAAGTATGTTTCATTTAGCCCATGTGCTTGAACTCAGACAAGCTGAGCAACTGATCATGCCATGTGCTTTTCCTAGAGATACAAAGGAAGCACAGCGTAGAACAGATTCAACTCACTTTCAGGTGCCTCAAATCATGCAACATGTTAAAGAAAGATAAATATTTTGTACAAATCCAAAAGAATATAACAGTGAATTGGGAAATCAATAAATGCAGTAACCTTCTCACCAGAATGAACTGGGCTTATGCCATCTTCTGTCAAACATTCTCAACTCAGTCATCTCTCTTCCTTTCATTACTTTTGGTGTTTTCACCCCACCATCCCCACACTAATTACTATGAGCAGTCCTTCCTTCCTTGAATATCAGCCCTTTGAAATTTTCTCTTTGGCCCTATCTTTTGGGCAGGTGTTGACTTGCAAATGCTCAAAAGGAGCATAACAACTTCAATATCCCCAGTCTTGGAAAACTTACAAAACCATGAGCATTGAACCCTTTTTAACAAAAATCTGAAAATAATCCACATTCACTACGACAATGCATAACCACACACATCTTTAGCAACAAATCAGGCAATCAGTAAATTGCCTGGTTACTGAACACCCATCCACCATACAGCCCAGATCTAATGCTTTCTGACTTCTACTGTTCAATTCATTTGAGGCCAGTCTTCAGGGACAATTTGATGACAACAATGAGAGGAATTACTTTATAAGATTAAGTTTGGCTTTATGTTAAAACACTCTTGTTATTGAATCTAATGAAGTTGAGATTGCATATTGAATGCATAGGGACCTTGACAGGGATAGATACTTTGGCTTGGTTATTAGCTGGCTAATGTAAAATTTTATACTGGGAGGTGAAGAGACAAGAGAATGAAATAATGTAGTTTTTATGTTTTTCCTTTTCTGTTTTGCTTTTTCTTTTTTTTTTTTTTTTACTTGTGATAGAGTTGACACTGAGACGTAATATTTACAGGGGAAAAGTTACTCTATTAAGAGGTGCAATTTGAATAACCTATGTCAATAATAAAAAATGTTGAGATGTACCTCCTTACAACAATATAAACTTCATTTAATCAAGATACCCCTGGCCTGAAGAGTAGCCTGAAGAGTCGCTTGGATATTTACCACTTCCAAGGTTCCACTTGCTATGAAACATATGTAGCCCAGATGTTATCTACTCTATTCCTTAACTCTTGTATCATTGTCATCATCATCATCATCGTTTAACGTCTGCCTTCCATGCTGGCATGGGTTGGACGGTTTGACTGAGGTCTGACAAGCCAGTGGACTGCACCAGGTTTGAATCTGATCTGGCAATGTTTCTACAGCTGGATGCCCTTCCCAACGCCAACCACTCCGAGAGTGTAGTGGGTGCTTTTTACGTGCCACCAGCACGGAAGCCAGTCAGGGGTCACTGTCATCAACCATGTTTGGATGGTGTTATCTATGTGCCACCAGCACAGGAGCCAGTCAGGGGGACTAGCCATGGCTACGATTTCTATTTTGATTTTACTGGAGTCAACATGTCTTCTCAAGCATATAATATTGCCCGACGCTTCAAGGGTACTTTTAAATGGGCTGGTCATGCAACACTAGCATCAGCCATGGCTGTGATCTTACTTTACTTGCTGGGTCTTCTCAATCACAGCATATCTTCAAAGGTCTTGGTCTCTTGTCATCGTCTCTGTTTGAAGGTCATACTTGACCACCTCATCTCATGTCTTCCTGGGTCTACCTCTTCCACAGGTTCCTTCCACTGTTAAGGTGTGACACTTCCTCACACAGCTGTCCTCATCCATATGTAACACATGACCATACCAGCACAGTCGTCTCTCTTGCACACCACATTTGATGCTTGGGAAGTTCCCTGCTTCCCATAGATATAACAGAACGTTTCCTGTAAGACAGAATCTCGTATTCTACCCTCCCCAATATGGGTACCATCATAGCAAGGTCAAATAGAAAGAATATAAAATTGGGAAGAGGGGTTAATAATATTACTGTCAACACTAGCTTAATCCCCTACAACGAGAATAATATTTATGGTACTGTAGGAATTAGAAACAACAGTACTAACACATCTAATATGTACAATATAAACTGTAACTCCGAGGTTTATACTAGCACAGAGATTGCTGTCACAGTGCCTGTTGATGTTGAGATGAATTTGAATGATACTGCAGTTGAAGGAAGTACAAATAATAACAGAAATAAAAATAACACAAATGATAGTGGTACTAGGAATGATAGTAATAGTGATGATGATGACGACGACGACGATGATAATAATAATAATAATAAAAATAATAATAATATAATAATAATTAATTTTTAATAGTAGTAATACTCCTGGTTGAAATTGTACAGTTAAGTCCCACTATCTGTTATTAGGCCGATATCAAATACAAAACGTAGTTTATAAATGTATAATCATAAATGAGGATGTTCAATAAATATGAAAAAAACATATCAATAACCATTTTTCATCTTTTAGACTCAAACATAAAGCCAATTGTACGTCCTTATCTAGCAAGATTTGGGAACTGAAGGAAAGCGGGATCGAATTTAGCCTTAAATGGGATATAATACGGAAAGCACAACCTTATAGAGATATTAAGTACGGGTGTGAGCTGTGCTCTATGGAACCATGAGATTTTTAAGTATAGGGACAAGAACAAACTGATTAATAATAGATTAGACCTAAGACTATCATGCATGCATAGCATCATCCATACATTTAAGTATTTTCGAAATTAGCGATTATAGGTGCCATACTTGAACTTTGATGGTGGAAATTAATTTTGGTGTTGTATCCGTTGTAAACTTACCCTCTAGTATTATATATAATAAAATCATGGGATATTGAGTTATATGGCGAATTAAATTGCATTGTATATGTTATAAGCTATATGTTATGGTATGTGGTGTGCTATATGTAATTACTGTCCCATAAAAACTCCTGCCTAGTTAGTCTGACTTCATGTTTTTGGTGATTAAACTATTTGTTCCTTTCTATGATGTTCTACCCTACTGATCATATTATGTATATTTGTAATGGCTTTTATGTAAGTAAGTCCCCTAATTATATGCCCACTAGAAACTATAAAATCACATATAAAATAGCACATGTAACATTGCAACTCATAAAATCTCTTCAGTCTGAATAGCTCTAACTGCCCTCACTATGCTCATATCTACTACGTCCTCTTTTTGAGTTACCTTTATCTCCCTGCTACCTCAAATTTTAATACCCTGTCTCTTTAAATGTAAGTTATATATATTTCTTATAATTTTCTACAAATTCTTATTATTTTGCTTTCTAACTTTGATATCCTTACCTATTAACCTCTTATCCCTTATAAGTTGTAAATGTTCTTAAATAGATACTTTTTAGTTACTTAAGTCTATGCAAGATGGTTATACTATATCCTTATAAACGTATAGATATTTTATTACTTGTTCACTTTACTAACAGAACATTTATACAATGATTAAGTCAATGCTGCTTTTTTCGTTCAAAATTATTTTTCCCTTTGTTATAAACATATTAAATGTTTATTAAATTAGTATAATAAAATTAAAAAAAAGTAAAATACCCCAAACAACTAAATTTATTAAGTTTCAGTTTACTGTAATATGAATAGAGACACCATTTATCATTATATTCTCTGATCATTAGATATGGCAGTTAACTTCCTGATCAAATAAGTAGGATATTAAATCTTGAAGATGCAATGTTGTAAAAGTGAATGCATTTAGGTCCTTATTATAAGATATTTATCCGAATTATAAATATTTATTTCAATAAAAGACTTGACATTTCACTTAAAAAAACAAAAAAAATAGCAACCACATAAAGCCTAACATTTAATTCTAAATCTGAACACTAAAATGTTTCTTTTATGCACAATAGTAAGATAACATTTACATAATTTTGTGTAAAGAACATTAAGATATTCAATTTCTCTCACCATAATTTGCATGACATTTTCTAACTAGATTCAGTATAGTAGTTTATAAATGATTGAATAGCTGGAAGTATATTTGAGGAAATCAGCATTTATTTCCAAGATCAGATTTAGTTAAAATACAAGTATAACCAGTAAAGATAATGTTGAGTCTAACTCTTGAGAGTTTAATGGTTAATACTCCATCACCATATTGAGTCATGATCATAGCCAAGAACTTAACTTGCCCTGATCCAGTCCATCAAGCTGTAAATGGGAGCTAGGAGCAGGAGCTGAGTAAAAGTGAAAGCATTCAACCAATTTTTACATAAAAAATGTTATTTGATATTTTTTATAAAACAAATGTGGTTGATTGATGCTAGTCTTCAAATTGTGAATAATACTCTAAAGTAGTATGTATGTTTGTTTTGGATAGAATCATTAACAAATCAGTGCTGAAGTAATTTTTAGCTACATAAAGGAAACCCACATTTCATGAGGTAGTTTTTCAAAGGATGCTTAGTTCCTATTGAGAATTATCAGAGATTGTAAGGCCAATCACGTGTAGAGAACATGATCATTTTTTGATGAATGATGTTTGTGATATGGATACAATGACATTTGTGCTTATGAGGTGTATAGTTTCTCCATATTGATGATGTTGAAAAAAACTCTAAAAATGTTATTAAGATTATTTTCTAAGCATAATTGTTCACTTATTCCTTTTATTTCAAATTTCTCTATTTCTTCAATTGAACTAATCAGATTTTTCAAGGATCATATCAACTACTTAAAAGAGAGAGAGAGAGAGAGAGAGAGAGAGAGAGAGAATGCAAGGAGTGATTTTGAAGAAAATGCAAATTAAATTCTGTTACAAATGAAATTCCATTAAAGAACAGTAGTAAAACATATGGAATTTCAATCTGCATGATTGGAAATATGCACAGCATTATTAAGAAAATACACACACACATGCACACAATTTAAGAATTCAATGTAAAGTAGAAGATAGTCATTGATGTGACTATAATTAATTTTATATCATGCCTTGTTAGTCATTAAAAAAATTAATATTTGGCATATTAAAGCTGGATTGATCAAACTAGTTCTCTTTTCTGTTTTGTTATATGTGGTACAGGATTATCAAATGTAAAGTAAACGTGTGTGTGTGTGTGTGTGTGTGTGCGCGCACACACACCCACACACACAAAACCCTGCAAAGTAACTTCAGTTGTTATAACTGATGTGGTTAGAGTAATGCATAAAAAATTATCTCAACAGAAGGAGAAAAATACATAAAAAGCAAAACACATCTTTTGAGATTTTATGCATTTGTGAAAAGTAAAGATTAACATGAGAAAATGATACATTTCAATATAAGACACTGAATGAATGCAGTTTTACATAAATAACTGTTAATGATTGTTTTTATAGAGCACTCAATGTCCATAATAACAGGTTACTTTCTCATTGACATGACATGAAAAAAGATATTTCCTTCTGTGTAATTTTCTTTGGTAGACAGTTCAAAAGCATGCTACACTTACTAAATGCCTTCCAGAAATAAGTGAGCTAATTCTGTCCTAACCTATAAAAGCCAGGTTTAAAATGTCTGTCCAGGCTTAACAACATAATAGACTGGAATTATAAATATAATCAGATTTGTAATTATAAATGCAGCCAACTGAAATTGATAGGTGTAGGTGGCAAATGAAATGGCATATTTCTGTTATTGAGCCATTCAAATAAATTAAATAACAATATTATTCTCTAAGGAAAGTAGTTGTGTAATGATAATCAGCCAGGATGTATACACCCTACAACAGCCTTTTAATACTTTAATAATGAGACATTTCATTATTTATACTAAACTGTTTATTTTATTTGATTATAGCACACACACACACACACACACACACACACACACACACACACACACACACACACACACACACAC